>NC_084564.2:3342500-3535000 GCF_033978685.3 Nerophis lumbriciformis
CATAAAATCAAAACCGGAGCAGTTAGAAAAAAAGCGCTTCTGTCATTGTAATCACAAGGGTTCAATCTCTCTCCTGTGTTAGTTTGAAGGCGAAACGACAAACGCGCTCAGAGGAGTTCGTTTTTGAAGGAAGGTGACCGGTTTTTACAAAAAATTTGTTTTGAATGGGGAATAGCAAACTTCCTGTTGATTTTTGCTGGGGGTTGTTAATTTATGAAATGTAGGTCTAAGTGAGACCTACATAAAGGTTTTTGTTTCATGTCTCTCCGACCTTCCCAGTGGGAGTTACAGGCAGTTTTGTCATTTTTTTCTTCCGAGGAGCAGTTTTTTTTGCGTTTTAGTAAAAAATTGCAGTAGAGCGCAATTTTGAGATTTGGGGTTAGGATTTTTTTTTAGATCGCAATGTTTGCCAGTCCTGATGTGTGCGTTCAGTTTGGTGAGTTTTGAAGCATGTTAAAGGGGGTCAAATTACAGCTCAAAGAGGCAAAAGTGACTGTTTTTAGTACTTTTTCGTCTTGAAGGGGGAATTGCCAACTTCCTGTTGATTTTTGCCCGAAGATATACAATTATGAAAACTAGGTCTAAGTCAGACCTACATAGAGGTTTTTGTTTCATGTCTTTCCGACCTTCCTAGTGGGAGTTACAGGCAGTCTAGTTTGTTTTTTCCTAGGGGGCGCTAGAGCGCAATTTTGAGTTTTGAGGTTTGGTTTTTTGATAAAAAGTTTTGCCGTTTATTACTGATGTGTGTGTAAAGTTTGGTGAGTTTTGAAGCATGCTAAGGGGGTCAAATTACAGCGCAAAGTTGCGGAAGAATGATAATAATAAAGAATAAAACCTTACAAATTCAATAGGTCCTTATGTCCCATTGCATAAGGACTCCCTGTGGGAGTCCTTATGCAATGGGCCATGCGGGCCCTAATTACACGGCTTTGACACCCATGATGTAAGCGTTCGTAAGTCAAAAAGTTTGCAAAGACGGGTTCGTAAATGGCACTTCCGCTGTAGTAACCACTCTCTCTCTCTCTCTCTCACTCTCTCCTTACAGCTGACTTTGGCTTTTGCGCCCAGATCACTCCAGAGCAGAGCAAGCGCAGCACCATGGTCGGCACTCCCTACTGGATGGCTCCAGAGGTGGTGACCCGTAAAGCCTACGGTCCCAAAGTGGACATCTGGTCCCTGGGCATCATGGCCATAGAGATGGTGGAGGGCGAGCCGCCGTATCTCAATGAAAACCCACTCAGGGTGAGAGCGTGGCGTCACATGTTTTTATTGAGTGCTGTAAAAAGGGCTGCTAGCCTCCCGTACAGTCAAAGTCAAAGTCACCTGTGTTCTTTCAGGCGCTTTATCTCATAGCCACCAACGGCACGCCGGAGCTGCAGAACCCGGAGAAACTATCCGGCACCTTCAGAGACTTCCTCAACAGGTGTTTGGAGATGGACGTGGAGAAGAGAGGCTCGGCCAAAGAGCTGCTGCAGGTACGGACTGCATCAGAACCTCTCACGTGGAGGACAGTGGAACCTCAACTGCTTCTTGAACAGGGCTCATAAATAGAAAAGTTTGTATACTGAAGCAAATTTCACCGTAAGAAATAATGTAAACATGAATCATTGGCTTGTACACGTTGAAAAAACAACATCTTTAGAGTTAAAGGGGAACATTGTCACAATTTAAGAAGGGTTAAAACCATTAAAAAACAGTTCCCAGTTACAAGTTTTTTTCAAAATATTACCCATCACGCAATATCCCTAAAAAAAGCTTCAAAGTGCCTGATTTTAACCATCGTTATATACACCCGTCCATTTTCCTGTGACGTCACATAGTGAAGCCGACACAAACAAACATGGCGGAAAGAACAGCAAGCTATAGCGACATTAGCTCGGATTCAGACTCGGATTTCAGCGACTTAAGCGATTCAACAGATTACCCATGTATTGAAACGGATGGTTGTAGTGTGGAGGCAGGTAGCGAAAACGAAATTGAAGAAGAAACTGAAGCTATTGAGCCATATCGGTTTGAACCGTATGCAAGCGAAACCGACCAAAACGACACGACAACCAGCGACACGGGAGAAAGCGAGGACGAATTCGGCGATCGCCTTCCAACCAACGATTGGTATGTGTTTGTTTGGCATTAAAGGAAACTAACAACTATGAACTAGGTTTACAGCATCCATCCATCCATCCATCTTCTTCCGCTTATCCGAGGTCAGGTCGCGGGGGCAGCAGCCTAAGCAGGGAAGCCCAGACTTCCCTCTCCCCAGCCACTTCGTCCAGCTCCTCCCGGGGGATCCCGAGGCGTTCCCAGGCCAGCCGGGAGACATAGTCTTCCCAACGTGTCCTGGGTCTTCCCCGTGGCCTCCTATCGGTCGGACGTGCCCGAAACACCTCCCGAGGGAGGCGTTCGGGTGGCATCCTGACCAGATGCCCGAACCACCTCATCTGGCTCCTCTCGATGTGGAGGAGCAGCGGCTTTACTTTGAGCTCCTCCCGGTGTTCTAACTATCGTGGGATCACACTCCTCAGCCTTCCCGGTAAGTTCTATTCAGGTGTACTGGAGAGGAGGCTACGCCGAATAGTCGAACCTCGGATTCAGGAGGAACAGTGTGGTTTTCGTCCTGGTCGTGGAACTGTGGACCAGCTCTATACTCTCGGCAGGGTCCTTGAGGGTGCATGGGAGTTTGCCCAACCAGTCTACATGTGTTTTGTGGACTTGGAGAAGGCATTCGACCGTGTCCCTCGGGAAGTCCTGTGGGGAGTGCTCAGAGAGTATGGGGTATCGGACTGTCTGATTGTGGCAGTCCGCTCCCTGTATGATCAGTGCCAGAGCTTGGTCCGCATTGCCGGTAGTAAGTCGGACACGTTTCCAGTGAGGGTTGGACTCCGCCAAGGCTGCCCTTTGTCACCGATTCTGTTCATAACTTTTATGGACAGAATTTCTAGGCGCAGTCAAGGCGTTGAGGGGATCTGGTTTGGTGGCTGCAGGATTAGGTCTCTGCTTTTTGCAGATGATGTGGTCCTGATGGCTTCATCTGGCCAGGATCTTCAGCTCTCACTGGATCGGTTCGCAGCTGAGTGTGAAGCGACTGGGATGAGAATCAGCACCACCAAGTCCGAGTCCATGGTTCTCGCCCGGAAAAGGGTGGAGTGCCATCTCCGGGTTGGGGAGGAGATCTTGCCCCAAGTGGAGGAGTTCAAGTACCTCGGAGTCTTGTTCACGAGTGGGGGAAGAGTGGATCGTGAGATCGACAGGCGGATCGGTGCGGCGTCTTCAGTAATGCGGACGCTGTATCGATCCGTTGTGGTGAAGAAGGAGCTGAGCCGTAAGGCAAAGCTCTCAATTTACCGGTCGATCTACGTTCCCATCCTCACCTATGGTCATGAGCTTTGGGTTATGACCGAAAGGACAAGATCACGGGTACAAGCGGCCGATATCAGTATCGGTAATTAAGAGTTGGACAATATCGGACATCTCTACTATTTAGTAGTACTCGCAGCTCAAAATCGGCGGAATGGCTTGTTAGTGATTTTTTGCGTTTGAACTCTTCATTTGTTTAATTAGTTCCATTAATCATACTGACTTACCCTAAAAGGTCAAAAATGCTTGAATGACCCATTTCATGACTGTGTTGTCGTGACGTCATTTTGAACTGTTCCTCGTGTCTCCTCGTCAGCATCAGTTCCTGAAGATGGCCAAGCCTCTCTCCAGTCTGACTCCGCTCATCGTGGCCGCCAAGGAAGCCGCAAAGAACAACCGCTAGCGCCCCCCCTCCTCCTCCTCCTCCTCCTCCTCGTCTTCTATGTGTCTTTCCTGAAGATTATCATCTGGGTCGCAACTCCGCTGTGACCCTTGACCCCCACCCCCAGTGCTGCCCCTCCCACAAAACACTGGACTCTCGGAGGAGGGCGGGGACTGGGCCAATGATGTCATTGGCCAATCGGTGATGTCATCATCAGCAGAGAGCGTCAGCAAAGACTCATGGGAACTTTTTGTCATTTGTTTTCTACGCTCTGTGTGTGTGTGTGTGTGCGCGTGTGTGTGTGTGTGTATTTTATGGAAAGTGTGTTTTATTGCTGTCTTTTTTTAATGGTTGTGTTGCGAGCGTGTGGTCACAGAGGGATGCTGGGCGACCAGGTGACACGTGTCCAGTCTGCACTGCGAGCTGTTCATCACAAGAATCAAGTCCAAGCGCTGATGGACGCCGTCTTGTCTCCTCAAAGCCAGCAGATCTCAAGAAGTGGGCATTAAACCTCATTTAAGGCGTTCACCCATCATGCAAACCCGGCAGACTCCCTCCGTCAGCGCTTCCGTGACGTCTCAGAAGCTGCCGGATCAGCGCCCGCCGTGTGGGGAATGTGCATGTTTTCTTTCTCGCCGCGATGGAGAAGTGGTAGCGAACAGGCTGCGACGGACGCCGTGTGTACAAATGAAGGGCGGGAAATAAACGCTGCCGTTGAGTCAACGCCGTGTTTGCTTCCTGTTTTGATCACACGGGAGAATGAAAGCGGAGTTGTGGAAGGCGTGGGCCTCGCCATTAAAATAGAGTACAGGTAAAAGCCAGTAAATTAGAATATTTTGCAAAACTTGATTTATTTCAGTAATTGCATTCAAAAGGTGTAACTTGTACATTATATTTATTCATTGCACACAGACTGATGCATTCAAATGTTTATTTCATTTAATTTTGATGATTTGAAGTGGCAACAAATGAAAATCCAAAATTCCGTGTGTCACAAAATTAGAATATTACTTCAGGCTAATACAAAAAAGGGATTTTTAGAAATGTTGGCCAACTGAAAAGTATGAAAATGAAAAATATGAGCATGTACAATACTCAATACTTGGTTGGAGCTCCTTTTGCCTCAATTACTGCGTTAATGCGGCGTGGCATGGAGTCGATGAGTTTCTGGCACTGCTCAGGTGTTATGAGAGCCCAGGTTGCTCTGATAGTGGCCTTCAACTCTTCTGCGTTTTTGGGTCTGGCATTCTGCATCTTCCTTTTCACAATACCCCACAGATTTTCTATGGGGCTAAGGTCAGGGGAGTTGGCGGGCCAATTTAGAACAGAAATACCATAGTCCGTAAACCAGGCACGGGTAGATTTTGCGCTGTGTGCAGGCGCCAAGTCCTGTTGGAACTTGAAATCTCCATCTCCATAGAGCAGGTCAGCAGCAGGAAGCATGAAGTGCTCTAAAACTTGCTGGTAGACGGCTGCGTTGACCCTGGATCTCAGGAAACAGAGTGGACCGACACCAGCAGATGACATGGCACCCCAAACCATCACTGATGGTGGAAACTTTACACTAGACTTCAGGCAACGTGGATCCTGTGCCTCTCCTGTCTTCCTCCAGACTCTGGGACCTCGATTTCCAAAGGAAATGCAAAATTTGCTTTCGTCAGAAAACATGACTTTGGACCACTCAGCAGCAGTCCAGCTCTTTTTTTCCTTAGCCCAGGTGAGACGCTTTTCGTGCTGTTTCTTGGTCAACAGTGGCTTGACACGAGGTATGCGGCAGTTGAAACCCATGTCTTTCAAGCGTCTCTTGGTGGTGGATCTTGAAGCACTGACTCCAGCAGCTGTCCACTCCTTCTGAATCTCCCCCACATTTTTGAATGGTTTTTTTTTCACAATCTTGACCAGGGCGCGGTGATCCCTATCGCTTGTACACTTTTTCTGACCACAGTTCTTCCTTCCCTTTGCCTCTCCATTAATGTGTTTGGACACAGAGCTCTGAGAACAGCCAGCCTCTTCAGCAATAACCTTTTGTGTCTTTCCCTCCTTGTGCAATGTGTCGATGGTTGCCTTTTGGACAGCTGTCAAATCTGAAGTCTTCCCCATGTTTGTGTAGGCTTCAGAACTGGACTGAGAGACCATTTAAAGCCCTTTGCAGGTGTTTTGAGTTAATCAGCTGATTAGTTTGTGGCACCAGGTGTCTTCAAAATTTAACCCTTACACAATATTCTAATTTTGTGACACACGGAATTTTGGATTTTCATTTGTTGCCACTTCAAATCATCAAAATTAAATGAAATAAACATTTGAATGCATCAGTCTGTGTGCAATGAATAAATATAATGTACAAGTTACACCTTTTGAATGCAATTACTGAAATAAATCAAGTTTTTCAAAATATTCTAATTTACTGGCTTTTACCTGTACGTCTTTGGAAGCCCACCACACCTTTGTTCTCTCATGTCCTACGCTGGTGTCCTCACTCATCCTGGGGGGTTGATGGGTAATTAGGGACGCACGTACTGTAGCTTTAAAATAAGACTTTAAGACCACTCCGGTCACACATCTGTCATGAGCGTTTTTAAAATATGAATAAATATGCAAAAACATCAGTTAGCTTGGAATTATTTGTCTTATTTGGGTTAGTACATGTGCCTCACATAAGAGGGTCCCGTGCATACTTGCCAACCTTGAGACCTCCGATTTCGGGGGGTGGGGGGTGGGGCGGGGGCGTGGTTGGGGGCGTGGTTAAGATATATATATATATATAAGAAATACTTGACTTTCAGTGAATTCTAGCTATATATATATATATAAATAAAATAAATACTTGAATTTCAGTGTTCATTTACAAACTACAACTCACAAACACTTTAGAGTTAGGCTCCACCATCAGAATGTGTACTTAAACTTATAAAGATCACATGGATATTATTCAGTGAGTTGATTCACCAAAACTAACCTGTTATACAGGAGGAAAAAGCACACAGGACGTTTCAATTGTTCACAGACTGGTCGCGCTCATCAGAATGACAAGACACTTCCGGTCTGCAGGTGATAGCATTCAATTGGGAAGAAACTCCCTACTGCCCCCTACTGACCAATGTGAATACTGATAAATGTGTAATGACAGCTCCAAAAACGAATTCAAACCACAAAATAAAATGAATAAATCAACACAAAAATGTGACACATTATGGGTGGGTCACATATGCATGTACAGTAGATGGCAGTATTGTCCTGTTTAAAAGTGTCACAACATTGCTGTTTACGGCAGACTAACTGCTTTACGGTAGACACTGTTGTTGTGTGTTGTCAACACGTCACTCAGGTCCGCCTGAATTTCGGGAAAAAATTTGTCCCGGGAGGTTTTCGGGAGAGGCGCTGAATTTCGCAAGTCTCCCGGAAAATCCGGGAGGGTTGGCAAGTATGGTCCCGTGTTCGATCAATCAATCAATCAATCAATGTTTATTTATATAGCCCTAAATCACAAGTGTCTCAAAGGGCTGCACAAGCCACAACGACATTCGCGGTACAGAGCCCACATAAGGGCAAGGAAAAACTCACAACCCCAATGGGACGTAGATGTGAATGACTATGAGAAACCTTGGAGAGGACCGCATATGTGGGTAACCCCCCCTCGCCCCCTCTAGGGGAGACCGGATGCAATGGACGTCGAGTGGGTCCAGCACAGGGGTCGGCAACCCGCGGCTCTAGAGCCGCATGCGGCTCTTTAGCGCCGCCCTAGTGGCTCTTTGGAGCTTTTTCAAAAATGTATGAAAAATGGAAAAAGTTGAGGGGAAAAAAAAATATATTTTTTGTTTTAATATGGTTTCTGTAGGAGGACAAACATGACACAAACCTCCCTAATTGTTATAAAGCACACGGTTTATATTAAACATGCTTCACTGGTTGGAGTATTTGGCGAGCGCCGTTTTGTCCTACTAATTTTGGCGGTCCTTGAACTCACCTTAGTTTGTTTACATGTATATCTTTCTGCGACTTTCTAGGACGTGTTTTATGCCACTTCTTTTTCTGTCTCATTTTGTCCACCAAACCTTTAACGTTGTGCATGAATCCACAAAGGTGAGTTTTGTTGATGTTATTGCCTTGTGTGGAGTGCTAATCAGACATATTTGGTCACTGCATGACTGCGAGCTAATCGATGCTAACATGCTATTTAGGCTAGCTATATGTACATATTGCATCATTATGCCTCATTTGTAGCTATATTTGAGCTCATTTAGTTTCCTTTAAGTCCTCTTAATTCAATTTATATCTCATGACACACTATCTGTATGTAATATGGCTTTTAATGTTTTGCGGCTCCAGACAGATTTGTTTTTGTATTTTTGGTCCAATATGGCTCTTTCAACATTTTGGGTTGCCGACCCCTGGACTAGCATAATATTGTGAAAGTCCAGTCCATAGTGGATCTAACATAATAGTGAGAGTCCAGTCCATAGTGGATCTAACATAATAGTGTGAGAGTCCAGTCCATAGTGGATCTAACATAATAGTGAGAGTCCAGTCCATAGTGGATCTAACATAATAGTGTGAGAGTCCAGTCCATAGTGGATCTAACATAATAGCGAGAGTCCAGTCCATAGTGGATCTAACATAATAGTGAGAGTCCAGTCCATAGTGGATCTAACATAATAGCGAGAGTCCAGTCTATAGTGGATCTAACATAATAGTGAGAGTCCAGTCCATAGTGGATCTAACATAATAGTGTGAGTCCAGTCCTAGGATTTTCCAGAATTCCTGGTTTTCCAAAGCCATATTTCCAGCCTTTTTTCTGGCGACTACTCCGTCCACATTTTTCAACGCATTTCAACCGTTCCACCGTCAAAACATTCCTCTTAATCAGGACAAAAAAAAAAGTTGTTTTTTGGAGAGGAAAAAATTACCGTTTTTCCGCAAAGTCCAGGAATTCCGTAACACCATTTCTCAATTCATCATGTTACTACTTCAACATTTCTCGACCGATTTGAAAAATTCCCACACCAACATTTCAACTCATTCAGACCATTTAAGTTTTTTACCATTTTCAAAAAATGTCCCTCTTTTCCCGAAATTCCCCCCCCAAAAATTTAAATACCCATTGAAATGAATGGAACATTCTTCAAAGTTCCACAACTCCCATATTTTTCATCTGATTCAAACTGTTCCAACTTCAAAATATTCAGCCTGTTTGGGAATTGTGTGCTCTACTTCAGCAATTTTACAAAATTTCCAGGATTTCAGTGCAACTTCAGCATTGGAGCATTCACACGCAATTCCTTCAGGAATCGCCTAATCTGGTTACACATTTTTTTGGCAATTTGGCCGGTCAGACTCAAACGCTTTGTGCAGGCCCGGCCCTAAGCAATCTGGCGCCCTAGGCAAGATTTTAGGTGGCGCCCCCCCCACATCGGCAGTGAAGTGTATATACTCACAAGAAACCGAATAGCTTTGTCTTTGACCTTTTTTTTTTTTTTACTTACAACTATACCTAATATATAAAGGGGTGGAAAAGTGACTATTACCTGCAGGGAAAACATTAGCTAACCAGAAGGCAATAATTTAAACAAAAAACACCTGCTTAAAAGATCTAATACAAATGTCCCTGAGGAATGTAAGGTGGGAGTACTGTAATTACCTAACGTTACATTATTATTTTCCATAACAATTTAGCCCCCTCCACAATATTAACCCGACGTTAAAACAGAACTAGCTATTTATTGATTAGCAATTGCCGAATCATGTAACATTAGCTTAATGCTAAAAAGCCAGGTTACTATCACATTCTGTAACAGACAAATAATTTCATGTAGGCTAACGTTACCTACCTGCTACCTCTGTCTTTTCTCGTTTCTCCTCTTCTTTTCTCTTTTTTCTTCCCTGGGCACCTGACAGTTTTGGCCGTTTTGACATCTTGTGTTGATTTTTTGATGTGGTGACGTCCAAAAAGAGTCATGATACGGGAAGGGAGGGGGCGCACCGTGCGGGGGGAGGGGGGTGTAATGTTGTAACAAATAATATTTCTATTAAATAGACTTTACTTTGCATTTTAATTAATGTGGGATTATTTTTTGTATTTAGAAATAATAGTACCAACTTTTTTTTTTTTCTTTTTTTTTTTTCTCTCCAACATTTGTGGAACTGGCGTGGCGCCCCCTGATGGACGGCGCCCTTAGCATTTGCCTATATGGCCTATGCCACGGGCCGGCCCTGGCTTTGTGGGTCCTACGTAAGCGGAAACATAGTCGTAGTGTTGTCTTGGTGTTCATTTAGGGTTGAAATAACAATGTTGACCAAAGGAGACAATACATCGCTCAAATGGCTAAACGTGTGTGAGCTGCTGGGATTTGGTGCAGTGTGTGTGTGTGTGTGTGTGTGTGTGTGTGTGTGTGCACGCGTATTGATTGATGCCCCTTTTGTGTTGCGGTGGAGTTTCCCCCCGCCTCCTCTTTTCATTACCTTTTACATAACAGCCTCCACTGCAGAGGAAGAAAACTGCAGAGAGATTATGTACAACACACACACACACACACACACACACACACACACACACACACACACACACACACACACACACTTATTCTTGTATTTGTTACCTTCTTGTGACCTGGGAAAAATGGTCTTTAGGACCACCCTTTCTAGATATACAGTATAAAGATGTGTATTTACAACATTAATAATATATACATACTATGCAAATATAAAAAAACGCTTGTTGTAAAAAAAATAGTTGAATTCCACAAGAAAAAGGTCACAATTTCACAAGAAAATCTTGAAATTTTGGCAGCATTATAATAAAAGTCGTAATTTTACTCAACGCAAGTCAAAATTTTACAAGAGAAACTGAACATTTGTGCAATATTGTGATCAAAGTTGGAATTTTACTCAATAACAGTCGCAATTTTACAATAAAATTATAAAATGTTGGCAATTTTATGAAAAGTGTTGCAATTTTATTTGGCAAAATCAGAATCAGGAATCAGAATCAGAAATACTTTATTAATCCCTGAGGGGAAATTAAAATGTTCAGGTCACAATTTTATAAGAAAACTAAATTTTTTTTGACAACTTTACAATAATAATCAGAATTTTACTTGGCAAAATTGATAAATTGTTCCCAATTTTATAACAAAGAAGTCGACACATTGTCAAAAGAAGAATTTTTTTGTTTGTTTAATTTGTTGTTTGTAATTGTTTTTTAATCTCCATTATTTACTTCAAGTTATTACAGTATGTCTTTATATACATATTTATTTATTTATTTTTTATTAATTTTGGCCAAAGGGAGCGCATTTACATTTCTTATACACACTTGTTATTTCATATGTTGGCCAGAGGGGGAGCACTTTTAAAAGCGACACACAGTCAATTGGAAAAATCCCTCCTTTTTGGGACCACCCTCATTTTGATGGATGTCACCAGCAGGGATGCAAATGAGTCACACCTCCTCATATGGAAGATACTTTTCCTTGTTGATGTGTCAAGAAGGGCAGAAATACAAGAACACACACACACACACACACACACACACACACACACACACACACACACATATTCTTGTATTTGTTACCTTCTTGAGTGCTGAGAAAAATGCCTCCCTCTTTAGGACCAGCCTTTCTAAATATATAAGATGTGTATTTACAACATTAATAATATATACATACAATGCAAATATAAAAAAAAGCTTGTGAAAAATGAGTTGGAATTTCACAAGAAAAAGGTCATAATTTCACAAGAAAAACTTAGAATTTTGGCAGTAGTATAATAAAAGTCGTCATTTTACTCAACACAAGTCAAAATTTTACAAGAAAAAAAAGAACATTTGTGTAATATGATAAAAGTTGGAATTTTACTCAATAACAGTCGCAATTTTACAATAAAATTATAAAATGTTGGCAATTTTATGAAAAGTGTTGCAATTTTATTTGGCAAAATCAGAATCAGGAATCAGAATCAGAAATACTTTATTAATCCCTGAGGGGAAATTAAAATGTTCAGGTCACAATTTTATAAGAAAACTCAATTTTTTTTGACAACTTTACAATAATAATCAGAATTTTACTTGGCAAAATTGATAAATTGTTCCCAATTTTATAACAAAGAAGTCGACACATTGTCAAAAGAAGAATTTTTTTGTTTGTTTAATTTGTTGTTTGTAATTGTTTTTTAATCTCCATTATTTACTTCAAGTTATTACAGTATGTCTTTATATACATATTTATTTATTTATTTATTTATTTTTAATTAATTTTGGCCAAAGGGAGCGCATTTACATTTCTTATACACACTTGTTATTTCATATGTTGGCCAGAGGGGGAGCACTTTTAAAAGCGACACACAGTCAATTGGAAAAATCCCTCCTTTTTGGGACCACCCTCATTTTGATGGATGTCACCAGCAGGGATGCAAATGAGTCACACCTCCTCATATGGAAGATACTTTTCCTTGTTGATGTGTCAAGAAGGGCAGAAATACAAGAACACACACACACACACACACACGCACACACACACACACACACACACACACACACACACACACACACACACACATATTATTGTATTTGTTACCTTCTTGAGTGCTGAGAAAAATGCCTCCCTCTTTAGGACCAGCCTTTCTAAATATATAAGATGTGTATTTACAACATTAATAATATATACATACTATGCAAATATAAAAAAAAGCTTGTGAAAAATGAGTTGGAATTTCACAAGAAAAAGGTCATAATTTCACAAGAAAAACTTAGAATTTTGGCAGTAGTATAATAAAAGTCGTCATTTTACTCAACACAAGTCAAAATTTTACAAGAAAAAAAAGAACATTTGTGTAATATGATAAAAGTTGGAATTTTACTCAATAACAGTCGCAATTTTACAAGAAAAGCTTAGAATTACGTATGTCCGATAATGGCTTTTTTGCCGATATCCGATATTCCGATATTGTCCAACTCCTAATTACCGAAACCAATATCAACCGATACCGATATATACAGTCGTGGAATTAACACATTATTATGCCTAATTTGGACAACCAGGTATGGTGAAGATAAAGCCCTTTTTTTTTTTAATTTATAAAACAAAATAAGATAAATAAATTAAAAACATTTTCTTGAATAAAAAAGAAAGCAAAACAATATAAAAACAGTTACATAGAAACTAGTAATGAATGAAAATGAGTCAAATGAAGTGTTAAAGGTTAGTACTATTAGTGGACCAGACACAATCATGTGTGCTTACGGACTGTATCCCTTGCAGACTGTATTGATATATATTGATATATAATGTAGGAACCTACCACAATATTAATAACAGAAAGAAACAACCCTTTTGTGTGAATGAGTGTAAATGGGGGAGGGAGGTTTTTTGGGTTGGTGCACTAATCGTAAGTGTATCTTGTGTTTTTTATGTTGATTTAATAAAAATAAAAATAAAACCCCAAAAAACGATACCGATAATTTCCGATATTACATTCTAAAGCATTTCTACTTAGAATGTTGGCAATTTTATTAAAAGAGTCGTAATTTTACTTGACAAAAGTCACAATTTTATAAGAAAACTGTAAAATTTGGGAATAATAATATAATAATCTGAATTTTACTCTTTTCACAGGAAAATGGACGGGTGTATATAACGATGGTTAAAATCAGGCACTTTGAAGCTTTTTTTTAGGGATATTGCGTGATGGGTAAAATTTTGAAAAAATCTTCGAAAAATATAATAAGCCACTGGGAACTGATTTGTAATGGTTTTAACCCTTCTGAAATTGTGATAATGTTCCCCTTTAAACCCAGATTCCGAACTAACAAAGGTCTTAACTCATTCTCCTTCTATGCCACATCAATATGGAATGCACTCCCAACAGGTGTAAAAGAAAGGGCATCTCTATCCTCCTTCAAAACCGCACTAAAAGAACACCTCCAGGCAACTTCAACCCTAAACTAACACCCTCCCCGGATTGTTAATAATCAAATGTAAACAATCAAATGCAGATACTTTTTCTTTTGCTTTTTGATCTATCTCTCTCTCTCTCTCTCTCTCTCTCTCTATGTCCACTACTTGCTGTCCATATCCTACCAAGTCAGACCTACACTGTTTCAATATCCATTTCTCTGTTCGCAATTGTTGATGACCGATGATAACAACCAAACCTACCGCCCCCCCCCCCCCCCCCCCCGCCCCTCCACACCCCGAATTGTAAATAATGTAATTAATTCAATGTATATACTCTGATGATTATCTTGTGTGATGACTGTATTATGATGATAGTATATATCAGTGACGTGCAGTCACTAGAGGCGGGGCGTCACCTGCCATCATGGAAAGAAAGAAAAATGTAAAAAGAAAAAAAAAAATGTAATTGTTATATGTATCCAGTGATTATACTATAAAGTTATTTTCCATTTAACTTCACCAGTTTTAGATTATTTTTATTCAAAATCGCTGAATTTTCACATTTGCCGTTCAAATACTGAGAAGAGACGGTGCGGTGAACAGCAGCCAGTTGAGGCACGTCACTCAGTGCCTCAACATGGATTCCGGACTCGGCTAACTGGTGGCCTGCTGTGAAGTGAGACTGTATTGCTATATGAATTATATTATACATTTCCATAGTTTAGTTAGCTGAGGTATATAATGTACAGTGTATTTTGTCAACAACTGTATGTGTGTAACGTATTTCTTGTGCTGAGCGATCATAAAACGGCTGCAAAAGACGCAGTGGCTGAGGTTCGCAGTAATCCCGCCTTCTGCACCCCGCCGTAGAATTGTTATATCAACTAAAGCCCACACTTAAACTTTCCACGTGCAAGATTGAATCTATTTAAAAAAATGATTTCATAAGAAGCCAAAAAGTGCAAAAACAATAATGTTGGTGTTGGAGGAGTTGTGAATGACTGCAGGGACACAACATTAGGTACACCTGCAGACTGCAGGTGTATCTAATTCACAACTCCTCCAACACGAACATTATTGTTTTTGCACTTTTTGGCTTCTTATTAAATAACTTTTGTAACCTATTTTCATGGGCTTTCCTCTTTGTGATGTTAAGTTCCTGTTATGCGCTGTTATACAGTATATGCCTTGAGCTCTTATTTTGAAGGCGCTAAGAGCGGAAGTGATGTCACGTTGCGGAGGTTTTTGAAAGAAGGTAAATAAAGTGGTCCTCGTGTAAACTGGAGCCTCCGTGTTTGTTGTTTTGTAGTTTCATACAGTATAGGCGACATTTATAAACCCTCGGTTACACTTTTTTTTAAATAGATTCAATCTTGCACGTGGAAAGTTTAAGTGAGGGCTTTAGTTGCGGCGCATGGACTTCATTTCTAAGTAAAGGTAAGACCATAATAACGTTTTTTTTTATTAAATGTGCTTTTTTGTGTGCTACAGTTTGTATGTGTAAAGTTAAAGTTAAGTTAAAGTAGCAATGATTGTCACACACACACTAGGTGTAATGAAATGTGTCCTCTGAATTTGACCCATCCCCTTGTTCACCCCCTGGGAGGTGAGGGGAGCAGTGGGCAGCAGCGGCGCCGCGCCCGGGAATAATTGTTGGTGATTTAACCCCCAATTCCAAGCCTTGATGCTGAGTGCCAAGCAGGGAAGAATGCTGGTATGAGCTTTTAAACATAACCCGTTAACTGCTGCCAATCAAATGGTGAATAAGATACTCTTTAGGGTTCATATGTTTGTAAATCTGACTGTGATGAAGTCAGTGCCTCACCAGCCATCAACCTCACCGCACCTCACTGGTATATCTGATAGTATATATCTGTATCATGAATCAATTTAAGTGGACCCAGACTTAAACAAGTTGAAAAACTTATTGGGGTGTTACCATTTAGTGGTCTATTGTACGGAATATGTACTTCACTGTGCAACCTACTAATAAAAGTCTCAATCAATCAATCAAACGTTGGTTGTGTTATAAATGTATTTTCCTGTACAATTCCAACTGTTTTTTCCTCGCCGAATTTGCACCTTTCCCGATGAAATATAGGGCAGAAACATGATTATTCTTGCTGATTGGACGACAAACTACACATAAACATCACTGATATTCACCACGCGTACACTGCGTGGGAGTTGCGTGAGCACAGAGAGGGGGGGCTACCCCAGTTTATATGCCTGTGACGTCATTACCAGGTGTTTGGGCCTGCAGTCGGCGTGCACGCTCTGCGCGCTCACGTCACGCAGCGGGAAAGGCACGCGCGGAGGCACGAGATCCAGTCACTGCGGCGGCTGTGTGAGACGAGGCGGCAAAGTGGCGACATTTTGGTAAGGAAGCCGTCATTGTTTCTCCCTCATTATTAGTCACAATGTTTCTCTCACGACATGCCGAGTTTTGGTCGTGTCTTGTCGCCAGGAGAGAGGCTTGCGCACCAATATGTCAGCGAGTGTTTGGACCACGGAACTACTCAGGAGTACATTTAGGCGCCAATGTCTCCAAATTGTTTAGCTAATGTGAGCTATGTAGCATCTGAATGTGCTTTTATTAGGGATGTCCGTTAATGACCTTTTGCCGATGTCCCGATATTGTCCAACTCTTTAATTACCGATACCAATATCAACCGATACCGATATATGCAGTCATGGAATTAACACATTATTATAACTAATTTGGCCAACCAGGTATGGTGAAGATAAGGTCCTTTCTTAAAAAATAAAATAAGATAAATAAATTAAAAACATTTTCTTGAATAAAAAAGAAAGTAAAACAATATAAAAACAGTTACATAGAAACTAGTAATTAATGAAAATGAGTAAAAATAAGTGTTAAAGGTTAATACTATTAGTGGACCAGCAGCACGCACAATCATGTGTGCTTACCAGTGACGTGCGGTGAGGTTGATGGCTGGTGAGGCACTGACTTCATCACAGTCAGATTTACAAACATATGAACCCTAAAGAGTATCTTATTCACCATTTGATTGGCAGCAGTTAACGGGTTATGTTTAAAAGCTCATACCAGCATTCTTCCCTGCTTGGCATCAAGGGTTGGAATTGGGGGTTAAATCACCAAAAATTATTCCCGGGCGCGGCGCCGCTGCTGCCCACTGCTCCCCTCACCTCCCAGGGGGTGATCAAGGGGATGGGTCAAATGCAGACGACAAATTTAATTACACCTAGTGTGTGTGTGACAATCATTGGTACTTTAACTTAACTTTAACTTTACACATACAAACTGTAGCACACAAAAAAGCACATTTAATTAAAAAAAACGTTATTATGGTCTTGCCTTTACTTATAAATGAAGTCCATGCGCCGCTGTTGTGCTGGATTAATGCACCCCCTGACGGGAGTGTTATATCAACTAAAGCCCTCACTTCAACTTTCCACGTGCAAGATTGAATCTATTTAAAAAAGTGTAACCGAGGGTTTATAAATGTCGCCTATACTGTATGAAACTACAAAATAACAAACACGGAGGCTCCAGTTTACACGAGGACCACTTTATTTACCTTCTTTCAAAAACCTCCGCTCCACTCCAACGTGTCATCACTTCCGCTCTTAGCGCCTTCAAAATAAGAGCTCAAGGCATATACTGTATAACAGCGCATAACAGGAACTTAACATCACAAAGAGGAAAGCCCATAAAAATAGGTTACAAAAGTTATTTAATAAGACGCCAAAAAGTGCTGGAGGAGTTGTGAATTAGGTACACCTGCAGTCTGAAGGTGTACCTAATGTTGTGTCCCTGCAGTCATTCACAACTCCTCCAACACGAACATTATTGTTTTTGCACTTTTTGGCTTCTTATGAAATAACTTTTTTAAAAAGATTCAATCTTGCACGTGGAAAGTTTAAGTGTGGGCTTTAGTTGATATAACACTCCCGTCAGGGGGTGCATTAACCGGCACCAGGAGGCGGGATTACTGCGAGCCTCACACAGTGCGTCTTTTGCAGCCGTTTTATGATTGCTCAGCACAAGAAATACGTTACACACATACAGTTGTTGACAAAATACACTGTACATTATATACCTCAGCTAACTAAACTATGGAAATGTATAATATAATTCATATAGCAATACGGTCTCACTGCACAGCAGGCCAGCAGTTAGCCGAGTCCGCAATCCATGTTGAGGCACTGAGTGACGTGCCTCAACTGGCTGCTGTTCACCGCACCGTCTCTTCTCAGTATTTGAACGGCAAATGTGAAAATTCAGTGATTTTAAATAAAAATAATCTAAAACTGGTGAAGTTAAATGGAAAATAACTTTATAGTATAATCACTGGATACATATAACAATTTAATAAAAAATGTTTCTTTTTACATTTTTTTCTTTCCATGATGGCAGGTGAGGCGGGGCCTCACCTGCCTCTAGTGACCGCACGTCACTGGTGCTTAAGGACTGTATCCCTTGCAGACTGTATTGATATATATTGATATATAATGTAGGAACCACAATATTAATAACAGAAAGAAACAACCCTTTTGTGTGAATGAGTGTGAATGGGGGAGGGAGGTTTTTTTGGGTTGTTGCACTAATTGTAAGTGTATCTTGAGTTTTTTATGTTGATTTAATTAAAAAAAACAACCAAAAAACCGATACCGATAATAAAAAAACCCGATACCGATAATTTCCGATATTACATTTTAAAGCATTTATCGGCCGATAATATCGGCCTGCCGATATTATCGGACATCTCTAGTTTTTATACTCGCTTTATGTTGTTTTTTTGGCATCTAATGACTTTATAAGCACTCATGTACCTGTTACCTAACAAATTAACCTAATATGTTAATTGTTTAAAACGCTGTTTTTTTTCTCATTTAAACTGTCAGCTATTTTTGAACCATTAGTTTAAATTAACCGTTAGCTAGTAGTCATCTGTGCATTAGCCTACAAGACTGTCATGACGGGGGAGTTTTCAATCAATCAATGTTTATTTATATAGCCCTAAATGTCTCGAAGGGCTGCACAAGCCACAACGACATCCGCGGTACAGAGCCCACATAAGGGCAAGGAAAAACTCACCCCAGTGGGACGTCGATGTGAATGACTATGAGAAACCTTGGAGAGGACCGCATATGTAGTTACCCCCCCCCCCCCCCCCCCCCCTCTAGGGGAGACCGAATGCAATGGATGTCGAGTGGATCTGACATAATATTGTGAGAGTACAGTCCATAGTGGATCTAACATAATAGTGAAAGTCCAGTCCATAGTGGATCTAACATAATAGTGAGAGTCCAGTCCATAGTGGATCCAACATAATAGTGAGAGTCCAGTCCATAGTGGATCCAACATAACAGTGAGAGTCCAGTCCATAGTGGATCCAACATAATAGTGAGAGTCCAGTCCATAGTGGATCTAACATAATAGTGAGAGTCCAGTCCATAGTGGATCTAACATAATAGTGTGAGAGTCCAGTCCATAGTGGATCCAACATAATAGTGAGAGTTCAGTCCATAGTGGATCCAACATAATAGTGAGAGTCCAGTCCATAGTGGATCCAACATAATAGTGAGAGTCCAGTCCATAGTGGATCCAACATAATAGTGAGAGTCCAGTCCATAGTGGATCCAACATAATAGTGAGAGTCCAGTCCATAGTGGATCTAACATAATAGTAAGAGTCCAGTCCATAGTGGATCTAACATAACAGTGAGAGTCCAGTCCATAGTGGATCTAACATAATAGTGAGAGTCCAGTCCATAGTGGATCTAACATAATAGTGAGAGTCCAGTCCATAGTGGATCTAACATACCGGTAATAGTGTGAGAGTCCAGTCCATAGTGGATCCAACATAATAGTGAGAGTTCAGTCCATAGTGGATCCAACATAATAGTGAGAGTTCAGTCCATAGTGGATCCAACATAATAGTGAGAGTCCAGTCCATAGTGGATCTAACATAATAGGTGAGAGTCCAGTCCATAGTGGATCTACCATAATAGTGAGAGTCCAGTCCATAGTGGATCCAACATAATAGTAAGAGTCCAGTCCATAGTGGATCTAACATAATAGTGAGAGTCCAGTCCATAGTGGATCTAACATAATAGTGAGAGTCCAGTCCATAGTGGATCTAACATAATAGTGAGAGTCCAGTCCATAGTGGATCTAACATAATAGTGAGAGTCCAGTCCATAGTGGATCTAACATAATAGTGAGAGTCCAGTCCATAGTGGATCTAACATAATAGTGAGAGTCCAGTCCATAGTGGATCTAACATAATAGTGAGAGTCCAGTCCATAGTGGATCCAACATAATAGTGAGAGTACAGTCCATAGTGGATCTAACATAATAGTAAGAGTCCAGTCCATAGTGGATCTAACATAATAGTGAGAGTCCAGTCCATAGTGGATCCAACATAATAGTGAAAGTCCAGTCCATAGTGGATCCAACATAATAG
Organism: Nerophis lumbriciformis; assembly: GCF_033978685.3. NCBI lineage: Eukaryota > Metazoa > Chordata > Actinopteri > Syngnathiformes > Syngnathidae > Nerophis > Nerophis lumbriciformis. Next base: position 3,362,578 of record NC_084564.2, read on the forward strand.
TGAGAGTCCAGTCCATAGTGGATCTAACATAATAGTAAGAGTCCAGTCCATAGTGGATCTAACATAACAGTGAGAGTCCAGTCCATAGTGGATCTAACATAACAGTGAGAGTCCAGTCCATAGTGGATCCAACATAATAGTGAGAGTCCAGTCCATAGTGGATCTAACATAATAGTGAGAGTCCAGTCCATAGTGGATCCAACATAATAGTGAGAGTCCAGTCCATAGTGGATCCAACATAATAGTGAGAGTCCAGTCCATAGTGGATCCAACATAATAGTGAGAGTCTAGTCCATAGTGGATCTAACATAATAGTAAGAGTCCAGTCCATAGTGGATCTAACATAACAGTGAGAGTCCAGTCCATAGTGGATCTAACATAATAGTAAGAGTCCAGTCCATAGTGGATCTAACATAACAGTGATAGTCCAGTCCATAGTGGATCTAACATAATAGTGAGAGTCCAGTCCATAGTGGATCTAACATAATAGTGAGAGTCCAGTCCATAGTGGATCCAACATAATAGTGAGAGTCCAGTCCATAGTGGATCTAACATAATAGTAAGAGTCCAGTCCATAGTGGATCTAACATAATAGTGAGAGTCCAGTCCATAGTGGATCTAACATAATAGTGAGAGTCCAGTCCATAGTGGATCTAACATAATAGTGAGAGTCCAGTCCATAGTGGATCTAACATAAGAGTAAGAGTCCAGTCCATAGTGGGGCCAGCAGGAGACCATCCCGAGCGGAGACAGGTCAGCAGCGCAGAGATGTTCCCAACCGATGCACAGGCGAGCGGTCCACCCCGGGTCCCGACTCTGGTCAGCCAGCACTTCATCCATGGCCACCAGACCTGTGTGTCTCCCCCTCCACAAGGGAGAGGGGGGCAGAGGATAAAATAAAATAAATGGCAGATCAACTGGTCTAAAAAGGGGGTCTATTTAAAGGCTAGAGTATACAAATGAGTTTTAAGATTGGACTTAAATGCTTCTACTGAGGTAGCATCTCTAACTGTTACCGGGAGGGCATCCCATAGTACTGGAGGCCCAATAGAATACGCTCTATAGCCCGCAGACTTTTTTTGGGCTCTGGGAATCACTAATAAGCCGGAGTTCTTTGAAGGCAGATTTCTTGCCGGGACATATGGTACAATACAATCAGCAAGATAGGACGGAGCTAGACCGTGTAGTATTTTATACATAAGTAGTAAAACCTTAAAGTCACATCTTAAGTACACAGGAAGCCAGTGCAGGTGAGCCAGTATAGTTAGTTAGTAAAATATTCTAAATATGTCAAATGACTTTAATGTGTTATTTTTTTTTTCTTCAAAAGCATAACCAGTGTCAATCAGAGCATTATTTTAAAGACAGACTTTTGGCTGCAGCTCATTAATTAGATAGTGTACCTATTGAATTGCAATTTTAGAGTGACATTGTGTGTGTTATACTTGTGTCACGGGTGTGAGCCGTGTGATGAAATGATGTGTAGCTAATCGATGGCTGGACACTTGGTGTAGTGTGACGAGCGTCCACTCTGACAGCTGATTGGTCCGCACAAAGAGGAGCATTGTGTAATGTGTCCTGTCTCCTGCTTGTGTGACCACAACAGCATTTGAATCAAATGAGTGTACTTGTATTATGCCCTTGTGTCCAGAGGTGGGTAGAGTAGCCAGAAATTGTACTCAAGTAAGAGTACAGTTACTTTAGAGATTTATTACTCAAGTAAAAGTAAGGAGTAGTCACCCAAATATTTACTTGAGTAAAAGTAAAAAGTATGTTGTGAAAAAACTACTCAAGTACTGAGTAACTGATGAGTAACATACACACACATATCATATATATACATATATACACACAAACATATATATATATATTTATAAACACACACACACATGTGTATATATATATATATATATATATATATATATATATATATATATATATATATATATACACATACACACACATATATATATATATATATATATATACACACACACACACACACACACATATATATATATACACATATATATATATATATATATATATATATATATATATATATATATATACATACATTGATATATACAGTATATAATTTATATTTATTTATTTTGCCGTTTTTGTTTGCATGTTAAAGGTGTTTTAATGAATATACATGCATGTTTAACACATATAGATTCCTTTCTTTCATGGAGACAAGAATATAAGTTGGTGTATTACCTGATTCTGATGACTTGCATTGATTGTAATCAGACAGTAGTGATGATAACGTCCACGTTTTCAAATGGAGGAGAAAAAAAGTTCCTCCTTTCTGTCTAATACCACATGAAAGTGGTTGGTTTTTGGCATCTTATTTGTCCAGCTTCCATATTCGTTTTTATACACTTTACAAGAAATACATTGGCGGCAAACTCCGTAGCTTGCTAGCTTGTTTGCGCTGGCTTTCGGAGACTCTTATTTTGAAAGCGCACGCGCAATGGAGCGGCACTTTTATTGTGAAGACAGGAACTGTGCAGTCAGTCTTTAGGCTTTTGACGGGATGTACGGTTGAAATGGAAAAGGGTCTTTTTTCCTTCACACTTTTGATTGATTGGAACTTTTATTAGTAGATTGCACAGTACAGTACATATTCCGTACAAATGACCACTAAATGGTAACACCCGAATAAGTTTTTCAACTTGTTTAAGTCAGGCCATGTGACCACCTGGCTCTGTTTGATTGGTCCAACGTCACCAGTGACTGCATCTGATTGGTGGAACGGAGTGAACGTCACCAGTGACTGTATTTGTTGAAACGCAGGCACTATGAAGGTCTGTCTGACAGACCAAAACAAACAAAGCGTGCATTAACAGATCGATAAAAATTAGTAGCGAGTAGCGAGCTGAATGTAGATAAAAGTAGGGGAGTAAAAGTAGCGTTTCTTCTCTATAAATATACTCAAGTAAAAGTATGTTGCATTAAAACTACTCTTAGAAGTACAATTTATCCCAAAAGTTACTCAAGTAGATGTAATGGAGTAAATGTAGCGCGTTACTACCCACCTCTGCTTGTGTCATGCTGTATACTTTGTTTTTTATGAATTAGGAATAATAATTCAATAAATACAGAAGCATACAGATGCCTGTCAACATCTACACAACGTCTCTGAATATCGTAGACCATGTACTTACTTCAAATGTGTTATTCATCTCAGAGCAGTGGACTCTTCTTCCAAATTGTGTCAATGTTATGGTTGCTAATCGTGGTCGATTAAAAACAAATTAATGACTGGTCCAACAACCTATTTGAGTTTTATTGTAGTCTCATGTCAAGCTGCTGAAGTGACATGGTGAGATTGACAGGTAGACAAAGACATGCCCTAATACAATTAGCTGAGAGAGTGATGGAGCGATGTGGAGAAAGTAAACAGATGGACAGTATTAGGGGTAAAAGGTCATTTTTGACTCTTTTGTACAGTATATTGTTAAATCCAGTATATTGTCCACCTCTTCACTTGTGTTGCTGTCCTCTGTTTCTGTACCCTTTCAAATATCGACTTCAGTAAGCGCACCTCAGGAGCTCCGTGTCCTGAAAAATGTGTCACTTCCTGTCACACTGGCCGCTGACCTACTTCAAGCCAGACTTGTTTGATAAGGTCTGGACTCCTGACAGGAGGAATGGAACAGCAAAGCGCTCTCCACGGTCAGATGGTCCATTTAGGCCTTGGCCGATAACACATTTTGCTTGACGATATATTGACCCGACAAATTATAATGATATTATCTTCAACATTATTTGGAGACCAAATTAACCACTAAATAAATAATAATAGTAGTGCATGTACACCCTTTCGAATGCAATGCACTTGTATTTCTCGTATATTTTAACATTGTAATTGGAATGTAAACTTTTAAATATTCAGTTAAATAAAAAAAAAAAAATAGCAACGTTTTGCACTTGAATAAAAATACCAACCAAAAATAAAAAATAGGTTCTCTATCTGTTAAGAAGGGGCTGTTGGGCCCTCAAATATACACAACCAAAACAATAAATAATATGGCTAAATAAAGTTATTGTGACCACAATTATCACAATTTTTAATACGGTATTGTGGAATGTGCTCAAAGTACTTATACCAGGCCTGGACAATTATTTTGACTCGGGGGCCACATTTAGAGGAAAAAATGTGTCTGGGGGCCTGTATATCTATTTTTAGGAACACTAATACAAAACCTCACAATAATGTCTGATTGAATGCTAAAAACGTTATGACAGACCGCCTTAAAAAACGTAATGGAATTTTAAAAAATTCTATGAACGATAAAACACTGAACATTGACAGAATATGAATGTCACACCCCCTTTCGATCGACATATTTTACAAGCAAGTGAAACGCAACAAAAATGCAACAACCAGTGAAATATGAATGCGAAGGGTACAAAATAAACCCACCTACAATCTGATACATCTGATACATCACTAAGCTTTAGAACTTTGTTGTGAAAATCTTCTTCTGCGTCTGTGGAAACGCTTCCCGCCCACACTGCTTGGTGCCTCGTCTGAGTTGCTGTGACGTGAATTACCATAGTAACTAATTAGATCACCATAGTAACTAATTAGATGACCATAGTAGCTAATTAGATGACCATAGTAACTAATTAGATTACCATAGTAACTAGTATATCAGCCATAAGCGCAGATTCCAACCATTGGAAGACTTAGTATAGTTGAAGACTTACGGTCATTAGAAAACATGACTGCACATCATAATGGCAGCTACACTTTCCATCTTAAAGATCTAAAAAAATTATTTGGGAATGTCCGGCGGGCCAGATTGAAAAGCTTAACGGGCCGCATGTGGCCCCCGGGCCTTAATTTGCCCAGGTCTGACTTATACCCATACTAAAATCTTTTAGTAAAGTTGTACTTTCTTTTTTTAATAGCTAAAATAAATACACACACAATATTTTTTCTTAGCAGAGAAAATCCATCCATCCATCCATTTCCTACCGCTTGTCCCTTTCGGGGTTGCGGGGGTGCTGGAGCCTATCCCAGCTGCAATCGGGCGGAAGGCGGGGTACACCCTGGACAAGTCGCCACCTCATCGCAGGGCCAACATAGATAGACATTCACACTCACATTCACACACTAGGGCCAATTTGGTGTTGCCAATCAACCTATCCCCAGGTGCATGTCTTTGGAGCACAGCAGAGAAAACATTAAATATTATTCTTTTTTCATTTAAAAAAATGGTTTTGTATTTGTGTGTTTATACGTGTTTAGCTTCCATTTTTAATTGTAAACATTTTATAATTTTTTTTTTAAGAAAAACAAAATAGGTTATCATTTGTTTCACTTTCGGAGGCTAATTCACTTCCTGTTAAAAACATCACCGTCTCCGAAACTCTCGAGTATTGCTGGTTTGCATATGACGTCACAAATCCAGCTCATTGAATACGCGTGATGTTCAAGCCAGCGTCAGTTCTCAATGGGTACCAGGCGCCATTTAGCCTTTCTCGAAGAAAAATGCCCTATGATTGCGTTGTTTCCGGCAGTACAAACTGTTCAAATCACGAAAAAGATGAACCTTTCCTCAGTTCTTCGAGAGCTAATCAAAAAGGGTGGGAGACTGAAAGATCTTGCAAAATGAATAAGAGAAAAGTAGCATGCACTCCAGTCGAAGAATGCATGAGTTTGCAGCGATCACTTTGTTAAAAGTTTGTTTGATATACTTTTAACGTTTAGTGTTTCCTTTTTAGGTCTGATTATTGATAAGGTATAGAGATCTATTCCATTGTATAGTTTGATTTTTTGCTCGTATCTGCTTTTAGCAGGAATATTTAAGCCTCTTGCGTACTCAGATAGTTTGCACGCTGCTTTCTGCACAACGGCTATCTTGGCTTGGTTGACCACCACTGTTTTTCTCTTACGGGAAGAAGTCACGTGTCGAATTACAAGCAATACTGTATAATGAACTCTTTGTGTGAAGGCAGCACAGCCTTTATGTTCAATGTGAAAACTTTATCTTAGTTGTTCAGACAGTAACGTGTTTATACATGTTTAGATTGTGGAAATATGTTTTTTTAATGGAGAAAGACGTTATTGTCTCTTGTTTTTATGTTAGCATTTAAGCTAGCTAGCAAGCTAACGCTACTATGTCCATGGTTTTATCAAAGTGCAGTTATTAATCACAGTTTTTCATCATTTTGATTTAATATTGTAAAAGGTGGCGACTTGTCCAGAGTGTGCCCCGCCTTCCGCCCGAATGCAGCTGAGATAGGCTCCAGCAACCCCCCGCGACCCCGAAAGGGACAAGCGGTAGAAAATGGATGGATGGATGGATTGTAATTAGGGCCGGGCGATATGGCCTTTTATTAATATCTCAATATTTTTAGGCCATGTCACGAAACACCATATATATCTTGATATTTTGCCGCAGCCTTCAATTAACATTTGATGCATATAATCACAGCAGTATGATCAACACCGGCCCTAACCAATCTGGCGCCCTAGGCAAGATTTTAGGTGGCGCCCCCCCACATCGGCAGTGAAGTGTATATACTCACAAGAAACCGAATAGCTTTGTCTTTGACCTTTTTTTTTTTACTTACAACTATACCTAATATATAAAAGGGTGGAAAAGTGACTATTACCTGCAGGGCAAACATTAGCTAACCAGAAGGCAATAACAATGTAAACAAAAAACACCTGCTTAAAATATCTAATACAAATATGTCCCTGAGGAATGTAAGGTGGGAGTACTGTAATTACCTAACGTTACATTATTATTTTCCATAACAATTTAGCCCCCTCCACAATATTAACCCGACGTTAAAACAGAACTCGCTATTTACTGATTAGCAATTGCCGAATCATGTAACATTAGCTTAATGCTAAAAAGCCAGGTTACTATCACATTCTATAACAGACAAATAATTTAATGTAGGCTAACGTTACCTACCTGCTACCTCTGTCTTTTCCTCGTTTCTCCTCCTTTTCTTTTCTCTTATTTCTTCCCTGGGTACCTGACAGTTTTGGCCGTTTTGACATCTTGTGTTGTTTTTTGACGTGGTGACGTCCAAAAAGAGTCATGATACGGGGGGGGGGGGGGGAGTAATGTTGTAACAAATAATATTTCTATTAAATAGGCTTTACTTTGCATTTTAATTAACGTGGGATTATTTTTTGTATTTAGAAATAATAGTACCAACTTTTCTTTTTTTTTTTTTCTCCAACATTTGTGACACTGGCGTGGCGCCCCCTGATGGACGGCGCCCTTAGCATTTGCCTATACGGCCTATGCCACGGGCCGGCCCTGAGTATGATGATTCTATGTGTCTACATTAAAACATTCTTCTTCATACTGCATTAATATATGCTAATTTTAAACTTTCATGCAGAGAGAGAAATCACAACTAAGTCAATTTAGCAAAAATGTATTTATTAAACAGTTATTAAGCAGTGGCACAAACATTCATGTCATTTCAAAACAGAAAGTGCAAGATTGTCCGACATTTTAAAACAAGCTATGAGTGCACTTTTGTGCATGATGTCACTAAGATGACATATCAAAACAACACTAAATTAAAGTGCACTTTTTGTACAGTACGCCACTACAATAGTTTAAAACAAATAAAGTGCACTTTTGTGCATGATGTCACACAAGATATTTCAATAAGTGTCAAATAAAAATTAGCTGCATGATAGGAAATCAAATAGTGTATGTCCTTCGCTATTTGGTAGGTTCCTGCGGACGTTATCGCCTTCTGTTTTATACGGTGTTGATCTGGAAATGGTGGCTTGGGCATTTTGTTGGTGTGGCACCGGCCGGAGATGTTGACATGCGGAGTTTCAAGCACTCTTCATTCTCTAGCGGGTGACTTTTCTAATGATGCTACACATTAGCAGTGCCGATACTTTTTGTAGCAACACTTTTGCCGCATACTTGACATATTACGGTTGTCTGTTCAACATCTTGTCGCTTGAAGCTAAACCACGGCCAGATGATGTATATACGATATATCGCCCAGACCTAATTGTAATACTGACCGTCTGGAGTTTTACAGCGGTTATCATTACTACCCTTTATGTGCATGTAGTACATACGCCCGCAACTGCTCTCTGCCTCTCTTGCAACCCAAAACAACGCATGCTCACAACGATTTATAGAGGCTGGCAAACTTATCGAGTTCATTTATCATTTATCATTAGGCTAACTGACTTATCGAATATTGGCCCAGGTCTAGGTCCATCACAGCTTGACATGTGGAGTGTTGATGCTAACATGCCTTGAAAAAGTATTAAATAAGCTCTGCTTCTTCCTACTCCTTTTTGGACGTGCTGTAATGAAACAACTGGAATTGTGTGATGCATTACATTGTATCGTATGCATGTTCGAAATAAACTGAACTGAACTGATGTTGTGTATACTCGCTGTTTATTAGTGTGATAATTCCATCCATCCATCCATCCATCTTCTTCCGCTTATCCGAGGTCGGGTCGCGGGGGCAGCAGCCTAAGCAGGGAAGCCCAGACTTCCCTCTCCCCAGCCACTTCGTCCAGCTCCTCCCGGGGGATCCCGAGGCGTTCCCAGGCCAGCCGGGAGACATAGTCTTCCCAACGTGTCCTGGGTCTTCCCCGTGGCCTCCTACCGGTCGGACGTGCCCTAAACACCTCCCGAGGGAGGCGTTCGGGTGGCATCCTGACCAGATGCCCGAACCACCTCATCTGGCTCCTCTCGATGTGGAGGAGCAGCGGCTTTACTTTGAGCTCCCCCCGGATGACAGAGCTTCTCACCCTATCTCTAAGGGAGAGCCCCGCCACCCGGCGGAGGAAACTCATTTCGGCCGCTTGTACCCGTGATCTTGTCCTTTCGGTCATAACCCAAAGCTCATGACCATAGGTGAGGATGGGAACGTAGATCGACCGGTAAATTGAGAGCTTTGCCTTCCGGCTCAGCTCCTTCTTCACCACAACGGATCGATACAGCGTCCGCATTACTGAAGATGCCGCACCGATCCGCCTGTCGATCTCACGATCCACTCTTCCCTCACTCGTGAACAAGACTCCGAGGTACTTGAACTCCTCCACTTGGGGCAGGGTCTCCTCCCCAACCCGAAGATGGCATTCCACCCTTTTCCGGGCGAGAACCATGGACTCGGACTTGGATGTGCTGATTCTCATCCCAGTCGCTTCACACTCGGCTGCGAACCGATCCAGCGAGAGCTGAAGATCCTGGCCAGATGAAGCCATCAGGACCACATCATCTGCAAAAAGCAGAGACCTAATCCTGCAGCCACCAAACCAGATCCCCTCAACGCCTTGACTGCGCCTAGAAATTCTGTCCATAAAAGTTATGAACAGAATCGGTGACAAAGGGCAGCCTTGGCGGAGTCCAACCCTCACTGGAAACGTGTCCGACTTACTGCCGGCAATGCGGACCAAGCTCTGACACTGATCATACAGGGAGCGGACCGCCAAAATCAGACAGTCCGATACCCCATACTCTCTGAGCACTCCCCACAGGACTTCCCGAGGGACACGGTCGAATGCCTTCTCCAAGTCCACAAAACACATGTAGACTGGTTGGGCAAACTCCCATGCACCCTCAAGGACCCTGCCGAGAGTATAGAGCTGGTCCACAGTTCCACGACCAGGACGAAAACCACACTGTTCCTCCTGAATCCGAGGTTCGACTATCCGGTGTAGCCTCCTCTCCAGTACACCTGAATAGACCTTACCTCTTAGTGTGATAATTGTTCATGCAAATTTGGGGACATTTACATCAAGTCAGCCATGTATGTGGTGTATTTCTTTTTGTCCTCTCCCTCTTTTTGACTGAGTTATTTAGTTCTTTCTACCTTTTCCTGCGCCTCTTGCTTCCATGTTTTATGCCTCACTTTCAAGTGCGTGAGTGTGTTTATGAGAGGGAGAGAGAGGACGTTCTCTGCAGAACTAATTGAGTTTTATCTCCTGTTCATAGCAGTTTTTATGACTCTTCCACTCATTTTATCTTTCCATCAGCTGCTTTTTTCCTTTGCCCCCCTTACTCTCCTGCTAGCGGTTATATTAACATATTTGATGTCACAGTTGCCATGGCAGCGTGAGATGACTGGACTCAACCTGTTTCTCTTTCAAATGTACTCTCAAAATGACTTCCAGCCTTCTTCCCCCTTCTGCTGATGACGCGATAACATAGCAATATGCAATGTATGGTAGCAAAATGAATTGTGTAACACAATGTAACATTACATTTAACTGCATTTTTTAATTCAGTCATCAACTCAAAGCCACCTGAAATTATGTGTGTACATGTATGCATGTTGCATTTTTAATTAGCATATTTATATTTAGGCAAAGGGAGTTAATTTAAGTTAAAAAGCTTTTGGACCTGAATATATTCATTGCACCTGCTGCAGAATTGACATTGAAGGAAGTACATAAAGAAGCTTAGTGTTTTTTTTAGGTCACAGACTGTAGGATTGTCCTCAGCCAAATACATCAAAATGCTTCAAAGCTGTTGTGATGTTGACATGTTTATAGCGTTGTTTGTCTATTAGGACATTGTTGTTTTTGTATCATCCACACATGATTACATCCACACGATGCTTAAATTAATCAATCACTTAATCAATGAGCAAAACACATTCAGTACTAATCTTTTTCTTTTTCTTTCTTTTTTTACTTTCTTTACAGTTGGAAATCGTGTGGCGCAAGTGAAGTGTCCTCTGCCTTTATCCTATCCTTTGTGTGCCCTCTTTTCCCTCTGCTGTGTCTCTATGATGCTGGGCTGCGATTGAGGACTGTCTGGGACCAGACTGAAGCTGGGGAAATTAAAGGTGGTGCGGCGGCAGCTGCTGCAAAGGTAAATGATGCCAAACCTGGTTGAATACCTCGTGGTTGTGCTGTGACTCACTTGATATTTTTACTGACTGTTTGCAGGTATGAACACCAGCCCTTCGTCTCCTGTCTGGCTGGCCTTTACGGTTGCCAATGGAGACGATATCAGAGAGCTCGGGCCCAGCCGGGAGAGTGCTGCTGCAGCAAGGTACACACACAATTATCTGCAAGCTGTAGGGTCTGTTATGTCACTTTGCAAGTTTGAATGTTCGAGTATTGATTAATTCTACATGAGGAAAAACATCACCAATATGCAATAAGTGATACATAGTGTGTGCATGTGTTACAGGTGGAGTGTGGGAGCTTTGGCCTCCTGATCCTCACCTTTTTTCTGTCTTTAGTGTTTCTTTATTTCTGGATTGAAGCTCAAAATGACTACAATGACTTTGACTGGTGGGTCATCATATTCACAACACTCACAGCATGTGGAATTATTTAAATATTTATGTAGAATCCCTACTTTTTACCATATAATGCATGCCGTTTAATGTAATTGATTCACTAATTAGGAACGCTAAAGGTTTTAAGTGTTAGACCTTGTGCTTCCTTAGGTTCAACTTTGGCACTTTGGGCTTCTGGTTTCCCTGGTCTTTAGTCTTGCTGGTTGTGGCTGCTGCACTCTTCACATACATTGCACTATTACTGGTATGCACTGTACGTTCACTGCACATAAACATTAACTTACTCTTCTGTAGGGATGTCCCGATCCAGGTTTTTGCACTTCCGATCCGATACCGATATTGTTTTTGCACTTCCGATCCGATACTGACCGATACCGATACTGACCGATAATGGCCTATCCGAGCATGTATTAAAGTTTAAAGTTATTTAGCCTACTTAGTTGTCAGAGTCATGTTGAAAAGGGTTTTAGTACTCTTGATAACAACTAGCCAGCTGAATTAGGGGAGTTTGAATAATACACAATGGTTGGTAACAAGAAACTGACCTGTTTATTCAAGGATAAACACAAAATAGACAAAATTATACATGACAAACAGAAATGGCATCATTGAACTAGGGCTGGGCGATATGGCCTTTTTTTAATATTGCGATATTTTAAGGCCATATTGCGATACACGATATATATCTCGATATTTTGCCTTAGCCTTGAATGAACACTTGATGCATATAATCACAGCAGTATGATGATTATATGTTTTGATTGATTGATTGAGACTTTTATTAGTAGGTTGCACAGTGAAGTACATATTCCGTACAATTGACCACTAAATGGTAACACCCGAATAAGTTTTTCAACTTGTTTAAGTCGGGGTCCACTTAAATTGATTCATGATACAGATATATACTATCAGATATATACTATCATCATAATACAGTCATCACACAAGATAATCACATTGAATTATTTACATTATTTATAATCCAGGGTGTGGAGGGGGGCGCCGGATGTAAGTGTCAATAAGACAGCCAAAAGAGTTTGATATGAGAATAAATCTAAAGTTAAAATATAGGGTAGAAATGCACCCATTTGCAGGAAATGTAGTCTTGATTTTCAACATTTTCTTTCAAGGCTTGCATGTCTACATTAAAACATTCTTCTTCATACTGCATTAATATATGCTACTTTTAAACTTTCATGCAGAGAAGGAAATCACAACTAAAAAAATCACTAATTTTTTCATACGGTATTGATGTGGATATTTTTGCCTCAGCATTTGATGGTGTGGACGTGTGGCACCGAATGGAGATAAGCGTCTCGACAGACGTCACAATATTTGAACAATGATGACGAAAACTGTTTTCTCTGTCGTGTCCCTGTGTCGAAAATTGTTATGCGCTTATTTTTTTATTTGATTTTGTGCGCAGAGGACGCTTAAACAGTGCGCAATTGCACAAGTGCGCACCTTAGAGAGAACGTTGGTCACACGGCTGCGCTAGCATCACAGCTAACGTTAGCCATGCTGCTACCTCTCTGCTGAGAGAGAACGTATACGTATGTGACGTATGACGTGACAGTATGTGACGTATGACGTGACAGTATGTGACGTGTGTAAGAAGGTGCGCTTGCTGTCTGTGAGAGGGAGACACAGAAAAGAGTGAGAAGAGCCTGTCGTGTAATGCCAGCAGCTAAATGCAACTGCGTGAGAATCCACAGACCTGGATTTGTTGAAGGTGTGCTGGAAAATGCGGAATGGAAATTAGGGAGCAGCGGAAAAGTGGAATGTACTATTTAAATAGGTGCGTTGGAAAACACGGAGCGGAGTTTTTTTTTTTAACTGGATCTGGATCTGCATTTTCCCATGCCTTGCCGATACGCATTTTTTTGCAAATAACGGCGGCCGATCCGATCCAAATATCGGATCGGGACATCCCTACTCTTCTGCGCATTCTGCCTTTTCAAAGATTGTAAAATAACCATTGACACTGTCACAGGTGTTGGCTGTGTGTCTGTTGTCTGAGGGTCAAAGGTTATACCTTCACTGGAGCCACAAGGTACAAACCCTTAATGAAGAAGTCATTAGTCATACATTACCTGTACATGTTTACTTGTTGACAGTCTAATTAACGCTTGCTTTGTCGCCCTATTTTGTGTCAGACCGGCATCATAGTGACGTTGGTGTTCTCTGCAATTGCCACGGCCATCTTGTCTGACCTCTGGAGCAAAGAATGGACAACTCTCCTTCTTTCCCTGCAGGTTTGCTAAAATAAACATATTGATAATAAACTGACATGACAGGCCATCCCTCGCCTTCCTCTCATGTGTCTGGTTGTGCTCCCTGCTTCTTTTGAAGGTGACAGCTCCTGTCCTACATGTAGCTGCACTTTCACTGATGGCCATCATCTCCTGGCCGATAGCTTTGCACTTCTTCCGCATGAACAACAGAGGTAACTAATCTACGGTAACCTTTGTAACGATATAGCCATGCAAGGCTTTCATATGTCAACAGTAGTTCTTCAGAAATGTGGGGAAAAAAGATTTGTCATTCAGAAGGGATGTAACGATATCAAAATCTCATGGTATGATATCGTCACGGTATTAAGGCCAAGGTACAATGTTATTGTGGGGAAAAAAAAGCTTGGTAAAAATATAGTGTGTAAAATGTAGTGTCAGGAATGTTTACTGTAAATAAACACAAACATAATGGTCATATGTTCTAATCATATTTATTACGACAAACAAGTATTTTAAGTGCAAAGAATAGTGCAAGAACATAAAGTGTTTCAATTAACTTTAGCTGAATGTATTTGCAAGTGCAAAACAATAATGTTCAGTTAAGTGTCTTTCAAAATGTAACTTCCTGAGAAGCATCGTCTTCTGCAGTGGCCATTTATGTATTTGTTAGGAGAATGCTGATTCTCAGAAGGTTAACTGACAATTTAACTGTCACGTTCAAACACTGAGGACATCTATTAAACAAGACAAAAGGCAAGGAATCAAACAGAGACAGAATTCAATTTGGACTCAATTGAGGAGAGACATGGCCACTGCACTCTCTGTACAGTCCTGCACCACGCTCTGACGAAGAAGGTTTTCGTCTCCTCATTTATTCAGATGTTCAATGTTCACGCACCAACACATGTCACAGCAGGAATGGGAAGTATGTAAAACAGTCATTGTTTTCGGTCGCTTTGAAGACCAAGAAGAGGATTTCTCGGGCTTGGGCTCTTCCTGGATCCAGCTGGGGCAGGTGTTGGAGGACAATGGATAACCCCTCCCGTCTCCTGACCACGGCAACTTCAAGAGGGCAGCGGGTCGTAAATAGCGTTGACCTCGGTTACCAAATAGTTGGAAGAGAGTTTGTGAAATACTTCAGAGAGAGTTCGTTTAACACTTCAAAGAGAGTTCCTCTGGAAGTTGAGCAGATCCTGCCATCTGTCCGTGTTGAAATCACAGTGGCGTTTCACGAGCCTTCTTCCTCTTGTTAGGCCTCGAAAGACAGCATTCATAATACAACGTTTCTTTTGTGATAACTTACAAACAATTATTCCAACATTAACGTAATTAACTAATACATATTTTAATTTTTTAATATAATTAACTAATTATGTAAATACCTCACAAGTACATGTGTGACCTCACTGGCTTCTTGGTTTCACATTAAGAAATTTTTTTGGGTGATTGTTCATCCAGTGGCTTCTCATATCACTCATATTCTCGTTGTTTCGCATGTCCGCGCTCTAAGATAAGTATTTATGTTAAAAGGAAATAACTGCTTGTCTGCTCATTCAACAGACCAACGAGAGACTCCAACATCATGTTTTCTCCTCTATCGTTTTTGTGTTCATTGTAAAACCAAAATGTGCCATCCTAAATTTTGCAGGAGGTTCATTGCTCTGCTTGCTGTGCAGCGCAAGGGATCATGGGAAATGTATTTTGCTTTTCAGACCAGCCCATTTTAATAGTGCTTTAAATAAACTACATTGACGGGAGTACTCCAATTTCTCGTTTGATATCGTCAAATACTACGCCATTATTGGAGCTCACTTCATCTGCCTCCGCGTTGGCGAGCTCTGGTAACTGGATATTCTACACAGAACTCCAGGCTAAAGATGAAACATTGTAGGTGCTTTCGGGTTGGTAATAGAATAGACCCTCGGCCCCGGAAGCAGGGAGGTGATAAACCTAAAGTTGTTGTCTGCAGGCTAGCAGTGGCCAACATATTGCAGCTTAACATTGAGGGTCAAGCAAGATCTACGTTATCAGCCAATTGGCCACCAGGCACAAGGCTCTCGTTATTCTCCTTCAGGAAACTCTTTGCACAAATGCAGACCGGCTCGTGATACCAAATTTCACTCTAGCCTTTATCGGTCCTGAGCAGGACGCATAACCTTGCTGCGTTTGTCCACAAAAAGCTAAATTGGACCCTTGCAGATCATCTCCCAGTGAATCAGCAATTGAGTGGTTTTGTGTGGACATTGATAGTGTAAAAAATATTAATGTTTACAAGCCACCGGCTACGCGAGTAACATCAATCAATCTTTATGCAGGTAACTTCAACTGCCATCATACAGATTGGGGTTACAATTCCACCAGTCCAGATGGAGAATGCTTGGTTGACTGAGCAACCAAGAGCACCCTTCTTTTATTACACAACCCCAAGGATGCCCCTACTCTCTTCTCTGGTCGTTGAAACCCCGTAACCAATCCAGACTTGGCTCTTGCGAGCACTGGTCAAAACTGCTGGCACTTAGGCAGACATGTTTTCGAAAAAGTTTCCAAAATCCTAACATCAATTGTCACTCATTATGGCCTCAAGAACGTTGGTCCCAGTACCAAGCAAGCCGTATAAGCATTGGAACTTTCACAAGGCCAACTAAGAACTGTATGACCTCATGACAAACAAGCTTGCGCAGGACCTCCCATCTCTTGAAACTAGCTGTGTTGACGAGGCATACCAGGACTTTTGTTCCACCTTGTTAACAGCAGCAAAATAATCAATCCAACGCTGTTGTAGAAAAAACTACAGACCATACTGGGATGCGGACTGTGAGTACCTCTACCAGGCTTTTGTCCAGGCACCGCAGGGCAATGTATCAACCACGGCATGATCGGTTTGATGAAAAGCAAAAAGAGCATTGGTTAGAGGCTGTCAATACTATTGACTTTACGT
Organism: Nerophis lumbriciformis; assembly: GCF_033978685.3. Classification (NCBI taxonomy): domain Eukaryota; kingdom Metazoa; phylum Chordata; class Actinopteri; order Syngnathiformes; family Syngnathidae; genus Nerophis; species Nerophis lumbriciformis. The sequence continues at coordinate 3,379,033 of NC_084564.2, forward strand.
ACTTAAGCCGACTGGTATTGAACACTGTTAATAACCTGACAGACAGGTCCAGAAAATCGCATGGTCTATGCCAGAATCAGCCAGACTTGTGTACAAGGAGGTGACTGATCTCTGGAGGATTCCTAGACCCCCTGGCCAGAGAATCTCTGTAGACTTTACTCCACAGGAGTTCGCCAGTGCCCTTCCATCTGCTGAAGTCTGGAAAAGATCCGGGCCCTGACTCAATTTGCCCAGAGCTGTTAATCCATGCCACAGCTACCCTAAAGTCCTGGCTAAACAAGTTTCTATCTTCCTGCATGCGCACACTGAAGCTTCCAAAAATCTGGACAAGACTATTACTGGTCGCCATCCCAAAACTGATTAAGCCACCACAGGATCCAAGGAGTTGTAGACCCATTTCCAATTTTGTGTATCCCCTTCAAGATCTTTGAGAGGCTAATCTACGCACGTGCCAAATTTATTATTGATACCCTGCTTCCTCGGGAACAAACTAGATTTCGATGTGGAAGACCAACCATTGACCAAGTTACTCTCCTGACTCAAGAAAATGAGGACAGCTTCTCGGCCAAGAAAAAGGCAGGTGCTGTGTTTATTGATCTCACAGCAGCCTATGATACCATATGGCTCCATGGCCTTACCGGCAAGCTTTCGCACCTACTCCCAGACAGGCACATGGTTTGTTTGGTCAAAGAGCTCGTTTGAAACCTCAGTTTTACCCTCACCACCGGTGATGGCCCAAAAAGCAGGTTGTGACACCTGAGAAATCATCCCACAGGGATCAGTCCTGGCCCCCCTCTTATTCAACATCTATTTACACAATCTGCTAGCAACAATGGCTGAAAAATTTGCATATTCAGATGACTTGGCAAATATTAATTCTGCAAGAAACTGGCAGGCATTAGCGGGGTCTCTTAACCAGGATACGGCTACTCTATCTACTTATTACCAGAAATTGAAAATCAGTATAACCAAAACTGTGACGGCAGCCTTCCACCTGTACAACAGGGAGGCACCACGTAAGCTTAATATCACTGTCACAACTTTTTCTGCCGAACCAACATACCTCAGCATTAAGTTGGACAGGGCACTCACATTTCCCCGACACCTGGAGTCACTGCGCAAAACGCTAACATACGTTGGGCTTCTGTGGCGACTGGCTGAGCCAAGCTGGGGGGCAGGCGGTGTGACACTTCGCAAAGCCACCCTTGCTTTGGTCCACTCTGCCGCCGAGTACTGCGCACCTGCTTGGTGTGGTAGTGCTTACACTCGTCTCGTAGATAAGCCAATTAACCTTTTGCACGGAGTGCCTGTGTCCCACACCAATGGACAATTTGTTTTAGCAGGTATCCAACCATCTGAGCGTCATCGTAAGAGCGCCACACTGTCTCGAGCTGACTGAGCTCTGCATCTTCTGCATGACCGACTCCTGTCTCCTCATTTTAAGAGGACATAGGCAACTTAAATGAAGACTCTGCCGCACTTGAATTGCTAAACAACCTTAACCAGTAAAGGTCCAATGTAGCAAACTGGGCGGATTACAAATGGAATGTGGAGTGGCAAGAAAACTCTTCCAGACTCCATGCTTTCATCCCAGAAGTCAGCATATCACCACCGGGAATATGTTTTCCCAGGCCCGCTTTGGTCAGGCTTAACAGCCTTCGAACTGTCGTTAGCCTCCTCCGCCCAAAATTGCACAATTGGAACAAGACTTCCACTGCGGCCTGTGAGTGTTGTGTAGAGGAGCAGACTGCAGACCACGTGATAACACCCTGCCCCATATATCGCCACCATAATGGGACTCGTGGTCTAACAACTGTGGACGAGAAATTGGTCAATTGGCTGATAAACACATGCTCAGTTATGTAGTGGTTATACACCCTCCTGAGAAAAACGTATTCCTCTAAACCAGGGGTCGGCAACCTTTACCACTCAAAGAGCCATTTTGACCCGTTTCACACATTAAAGAAAACAATGGGAGCCACAAAACTCTTTTGAAATTTAAAATGAAATAAACACTGCATACAAAGTTTTTTTTTTGCCTTGTGCTATGTATAAACCAGGGGTCTCAGACACGCGGCCCACACCTTAATATGAAAATGTAATGTTAGTGCGGCCCGCGAGTTTTATATGAATGGCGCTTGACAGCGTCATACTTGCCAACACTCCCGAATTTTCCCGGCAGACTCCCGAATTTCGTGGCAACTATTCTCTCGAATGCCTGCTGATTTTCACCCAAACAACAATAATAAAGGCGTGCCGTGATGGCACTGCCTTTAGCGCCCTCTACAACTTGTACCAACAGCATGCCAGCCCAGATACATGTCATATGAGGCTTCTGCAAACACACATGAGTGACTGCAAGGCATACTTGGTCAACAGCCATACAGGTCACACTGAGGGTGGCTGTATAAACAACTTTAACACTCTTACTAATATGCGCCACACTGTGAACCCACACCAAACAAGAATGACAAAAACACATTTCGGGAGAACATCCGCCCACCTCTGTGCGTCGGTTGAGGTGGGCGGGGTTTGGTGGTGGCGGGGGTGTATAATGTAGCCCGGAAGAGTTAGTGCTGCAAGGGGTTCTGGGTATTTGTTCTGTTGTGTTTATGTTGTGTTACGGTGCGGATGTTCTCCCGAAATGTGTTTGTCATTCTTGTTTGGTGCGGGTTCACAGTGTGGTGCATATTAGTAAGAGTATTAAAGTTGTTTATGCGGCCACCCTCAGTGTGACCTGTATGGCTGTTGACCAAGAATGCCTTGCATTCACTTGTGTGAGTGAAAAGCCGTAGATATTATGTGATTGGGCCGGCACGCAGATAGTATGGTGAAAAAGCGGACGCGACGACAGGTTGTAGAGGATGCTAAAGGCAGTGCCATCAGGGCACGCCCTCAATATTGTTGTCCGGGTGAAAATCGGAGAATGTTTGCCCCGGGAGAGGCACTGAAATCCGTGGCCTAGTGGTTAGAGTGTCCGTCCTGAGATCGGTAGGTTGGGAGTTCAAATCCCGGCCGAGTCATACCAAAGACTATAAAAATGGGACCCATTACCTCCCTGCTTGGCACTCAGCATCAAGGGTTGGAATTGGGGGTTAAATCACCAAAATGATTCCCGGGCGCAGCCACCGCTGCTGCCCACTGCTCCCCTCACCTCCCAGGGGGTGATCAAGGGTGATGGGTCAAATGCAGAGAATAATTTCGCCACACCTAGTGTGTGTGTGACAATCATTGGTACTTTAACTTTAACTTTAACTTAAGTCTCCCGGAAAAATCGGGACGGTCGGCAAGTATGCAGCTGAGCCGCATCAGAGTGATCAAAGAGCCGCATGCGGCTCCGGAGCCGCGGGTTGCAAACCCCTGCTCTAAACAGAGAAGAAGAATAATGCTAGCATTTTTAAACCGAAATATTGCAATATTTACAATACTGTTCCATCTCAATCAGTTGGTATACGTCATATATGCAAGCAACTTTGTATGTTTTTGTTACAACAGCGCGTCAGGTGGCAGTTCTGGGTGTCTTCCTGTCCGGGCTTTTCTCCCTCTACTTGGTCCCTCTAGGAATGTACTCTCCCTGCATTAAAGACTCAGGAACGCTGGGAGCCGCCCCAATGCTCATTGGTCACCGAGGAGCACCGATGGTAAGACCTGACAAGAGTGAGGCAAAGATGCACGTCCATGTATCAATGTTCAATATGCTTCCATTGGTACATCATGTGCAGCTGGCTCCAGAGAACACGCTGATGTCCTTTGAGAAGGCGGTGGAAGCTGGAGGAGACGGACTAGAGACTGATGTTACCATTAGGTAGTCCTCAATGTGTGTGTGTTTCTCTTCCATCATGGTGCAATGTTTATTATTGGGTACAATTTGGATCAGCAGCACATGTCGTTAAGCAGCTAAAATTAACAGCAAAGCAGTCAGTGTTGACTGAACGGATGCATTGAGCCTTAATGTTAGCGTGCTATCCACAGTGCTAAAGTGATTACTGCCCTGTTAATCCAGTTAACCCTCAGTCCTCCCATGAGCAGACTCCTGATGGGCTAACAGACCATTTTACTGCCTGAAAACAGAAGGATTAGCAACACAGCAGGATCCTGTGTTACCTTTAGTTCCATGCTATTGCTGAGGCTGGCTGAGTAGGAATGACGTGTTTGCAGAGTGCTCATTTGAAGACGTCATTCATGCACTCCCTTAATTATCATAGCCTACAGTCTCCTCTTTTAGTCAAAGGGCAAATCTTCTTTCCTCTCTAGTTATGACGGTGTTCCCTTCCTGATGCATGACTCTACTTTGAGGAGAACCACGAACATCGCAGAGGTTTTCCCAAACCGAACATACTTTGATGCGTCCATGTTCACCTGGGCAGAGCTTCAGCAGCTGAATGCTGGAGACTGGTTCTTATCTGTAAGAGCAACTCACACACCTTTATTATGTGTCAACTTCCAAAGAATCTTTCATACAAGCAAAATAATCTACTTTCATACACACACACTCTCTTTTTCTTTCTCTTACACAGAGGGACCCATTTGGAACAGTGTCTTCTTTAACCGAGGTGGATCGCAACCAAGCCAAGAACCAGTCCATTCCCTCCCTGGCACAGTTTCTGGAGGTAGCAGCTCGAAGTGGCAGACAAGTGCTGTTTGACCTTCGCAGACCACCTTTTGGTCATCCATACTGTCACTCATACATCAACACCACACTGCAGGTGGTGCTGGACCACATCAACTCATCTCAGGTGATTGTACAGTTCAGGGTTTCCCCTTAAAGTATTTGATGGTGGCGGCCTGCCACGGAAAAATCATAGCCGCCACACCTTGAAAATAAGGGTTTTTACGTGAAAACAAATTAAAACAATATAATGTATTTTAGCCTCCAGAAAAAGTCACACACAGTCCGACGCTTTTTTTTAACTTTTATTGCCAATTATATGATAATAACTGGGATTTATATAGCGCTTTTCTAAGTACCCAAAGTCGCTTTACATGTAGAACCCATCAAACATTCACACCTGGTGGTGGTAAGCTACTTTCATAGCCACAGCTGCCCTGGGGTAGACTGACGGAAGCGTGGCTGCAATTTGCGCCAACGGCCCTTCCGACCACCACCTATCATTCATCATTCAATTCACCGGTGTGAGTGGCACCGGGGGCAAAGGGTGAAGTGTCCCGCCCAAAGACACAACGGCAGCGATTTTTGGATGGTAAGAGGCGGGGAGCGAACCTGCAACCCTCAGGTTTCTGGCACGGTTGCTCTACCCACTACGCCATGCCGCCCCGATGATGATAATGATAACAACCGGTCCAATTCCAAGAGGTTTTACCTTCCTTGCAAACACTTATGTCGGACACACAGCAACACTTCCTCATTCTCCGCCAGTCCGCTTTCAGGCCTGGACGATGTGTTTGCAATCATGGGAAATATGAACATCAAATCAAAGCCACACAACATAAAAGCAGGTCGTTACAGTATGAATGGATATATATAGCCTATTGTTTGCGCGCTATTGACAAGTGATGCACCGAAAATTTGACTTCTGAATAAAGACTTTGATCACCGAAAACAGCGCTGCCAAAACCGGATGCATACCTGCCAACTACTCCGGTTTTCCCGTAATTAGTACGGTTTTCATCAACCTATTCCGGGTTACGGTTGCAGTGATAAAAAAATACGGTTTTTCATTAATTAAAAACATTTTTTTTTTTTAAAGTTTTATCCACGAAATCGCGTAACAACGACGACAATCGACACTGCTTCCCGTAACTTCTTATCGAGCCATTCCGAATGCCATGCACGAGGCTATTTATAGCACCGCTGCCAAGCACGAGGCACCAGTTGCCATTGTTTCCAAACGAGCGAACGATCATGGAATCAGCCGGAGAAAAATCGCAAACGAGTCTTAAACCGAAAAGAAAACTGCAGTCATTCCGTGAAGAATATTCAAAAGCCTATCCGGGAATAATTATCCGTTCCAAAAAGGGTGAAAACTACGCGAATTGCATCTTGTGCAGACAAGATTTTTCGATCGGACACGGAGGAATTAGCGATGTAAAAGACCACGTTGGGACAAAAAAACACAAGTCTAATGCCGTTGCTAGCGATACAAGTGGAAAGCTTTCAACGTTTTTCGTCGCCCAAACAGATTCTTTGGATGTAATAAATGCCGAAGTTTTATTTACGGAGGCAAAAATTGAGCATGGACTTCCAATCGCACTGGCATGATCAATCTGATAGAATAAATTTGGATTTTAGCCACAAAAAGGTAATGACACCAATGTTATCTATTGGAATTGTTTAGTACTGTTATACTGTTAAAAGTGTTTATACTATTTATGCTTTCAAGTCCAAGTTGAAGAAATCTTGTTAAATGTTGACAGCATAACTACCAAAATACATAAGTATGTCCTTAATATTTTTGCAGTGCTATTTCTGTTGAAAAGTTAAAATGATTACATTAGAGATGTGATGTGCCACTTTTCAAGTGTCTGATGGCTTAAATTAATTTTCATTAATTTTTCATATTTTGAATTATTTTGAAAGGCTTACAAAAAAACTACATTTGTATTGTAATTCCATGCTATTGACACGACTATTAATTTGAATGAAGTTAGCTTACCATGTTTACAGTATGATAATTGTGATAGAAATGTGAATTTTAGGCACAGAATATTTTTTACAATTGAACAAGGCAGTAGATTATACAAGCTTGGACAGAAAGTTAATAATGACACCAATTTTTTTTTTTATGGAATTGTTTAGTACTGTTTTACCATTTGTTTACTGTAAAAAGTGTTTATACTGTTTATACTTTCAATTAACAAATTGAAGTCTTGTGAAAGGTTGACAGGATAACTGGCATTAACTGTCCAAATAATTTCAAACTATTGAAGTTAGCTGACAGAATAAACATGTCAATCAACCCATATGATTTTTGCTGTAATATTTTTGTTTTGAAAAGTCACTGTGACTGATAGAAAAGTGATGGTTTTAGCAACATTTTAACCTGTCTGAATGCTAATAATCATTTTGCGTCGGGGGGCGAAGCCTGAACCCCCCACCAGGACTTTGTCCTGGACCTACCGGGGCCTCTGGCCCCTGGACCCTGGCTACTAGGTTTTTCTGATTTCAAAAGTTGGCAGGTATGCGGATGCAATCTGAACAAGACACACGCAATTGTCTGAAACGTAGTCATCGTGTCTGCAAAGTGAATGCAACTTTAAAGTATCCCAGATGTACCTGTGGACAACCATCTAAAAAATGTGCAAATATTAAGAGGACAGTGAGGAGAGAAAGTCCAACTGGAGCAGCATGTGAAACAAGTGGATTGTCATGCTCGCTGCAGCTCGCCTATTTCGTCGTGGACATCGAGAGACAGAAGCAAAGGGTCTGTAAACATGAGTACTTTCTATATTAATGCCAGAAAAAGATGCTAAATTTGTTGCTCGTCGTTTTTAATAAAGAAAAAGTCACTAAAAGTTTCTCGACACTTCAAAAATTCTCAACTAAGTACATGCAATAAGCAACAACGATTGAATATATGGCAAAACGATATAATATAGAAATATATGTTATTACTAATTAGTAATAACACAGACTTGTTTAAATGTACACATGTTTTAGCCTTTTTAAAGAAAATCATATTTTAGCAAATTATATGATGTCATTGTGACCACACACCACAGGCAACTTGGCAATCTACGGGAAACCCTGCAGTTTACTGAATATTTGTTTTCAAACAATGAGTGCATGCAGTTGCGATAGCAAGTAACACTTTTTAAAGGTTGTGACATCTTGGTTGTGTGTTTTGGACATGATGTATCATTCATGCATATGGGTGTGTAGGTGCTGTGGCTTCCATCTCAGGACAGGGAGCTTGTCCAGGCTGTGGACCCGGAGCTGCAGCAGACTTCTGGACAAAGATGGTCCATTCAGGAGCTGTTAGATGGTCACATTACTACTCTAAATCTGCACTACAGCAGCATGTCACAGGAACAGATCAGGTACGCACAGATGCAGGAATACCTACACTCACCAGTTAGTTTATAGGTACAATAGACATTGTTGCGTTTTGGACCAGTTGTTCCTCCCAGGGAATTCAAGTCACAAGTCGCTCCCAAGCTCTTTACGACACTTAAAGCTGAGTTGAAAAAACCACCAGAGACAGAATAGGTATTTTGTAATATATTGGCAAAGCTTTGCAGATATATTTTTTGAGACCAGTCCAGCATAGAACATTCTATCGCGCCGCCAAAATGGTCTGTCTCCCCCGATCAAAACCCCTCTCCTCTTCCTCCCCACCTGGCAGTCATGTCTCTCTTAGCCAAAACAAATGCTTATTATCGCTCTCTCTAACATTCCTCACTTCAAGGTTAAGCACACAGTTTTGCAGACAACCAAAAGACCACAATTGGAAGAACACGAGCTGTTTTCAAATATGACTATGAAATAAAAGTAGTAACACTTAAATTCGGATATATGTAAATATCTGCCTCCGACAACATCCATTTCAAAAAGTCTGCCTTTACAGAGATAACACTCAGTTTTGATTGATTGACATCACATTGAATACAATTCTTGTATTCCATTTATTTGATTGTGCAAGTGTACCATGTTATGTAAATGTGCCCGGAGAAGAAAGCCTTCATACTTCATCTCTTTTCAAGAAAGACAAGTCTTTGAAGATCGCTCCTGCTTGCCGCTCACCTTGTCCCTCTAATTTTCTGTCCATAGCAAATACCGCTCTGTGAATATCAGCACTAACCTGTATGTGATCAGCCAGCCGTGGCTCTACACTCTGGCCTGGTGTGCTGGAGCTCAGTCTCTTACCACCAACTCCATCCACATTCTGTCCAACATTGACAAGCCTCTCTTCCTCATGGTGAACACTTTACTTTCATTGTATGTATACTATGCTACAAAAAATGTTCAGCAATTTACTTGCATCCATTGTGATTTACAGTGGGGGGGAAAAAACGGAACTTTGGGTTGCATAAATGTGACATCACTGTGTCAATTCAAATGAGTTATTATAGTTAGTGTGTGGTGTCACAGTGCCTGAATGAAAAAACAATATTCACACTTCACAGATGTAATCTTTCTCACTTTCTCACTAGACCCCTGAGGAATATACTCTGATGTGGATCCTAACTGATGTTGTTTCTGCAATACTCATCATCTCCATTTTCATTTTCCATTGGTGCGTATACACACACAAACACCTTTGCTTATTCTAATTCGAATGTTGTGACTGTGTGAGGTTCAGTTATTGAGGCTGCTGAAGATGGAATTTCATTATATTGTGTGTGTGTGTGTGTGTCACAGGTGGAGAGAGAGAGGCCTGCCCTTCCTGTCAGGCAGTCGTCAGACTCATGAGAATGGACCATACAGCAAGTTTAGGACTGGTATGAAAACATGCTCCCTCTCTTCATGTTGTCAATTCCATGCAGTGATCATGTGTTGTTGTGTTTATGTGGTTGCATTTTCGATATGTGTTGTGTGTGTGTGTTAGACTCCTCGGAGGTCATCTGTGTTCACTGGAGCCCCTTCCACTCAGGCACGCCTGCTGCCGCCCTCATCACCGTACCCTTGGTTTTCAACCCATCACACCCTGCATGACCCCTCTTTGCATGTCAAGAACCCTCAGGCACCCTGTACGAGCTCTTTAAAACTGCTGCAAGCTTCAGTGTCTCCTTTAGAAAACATTCATAAACAATAGATCATTTTCATATAGTGCGCAATCAATACATGTTAGAGATGCGCGGATAGGCAATTATTTCATCCGCAACCGCATCAGAAAGTCGTCAACCATCCGCCATCCACCCGACCTAACATTTGATCAGAACCGCACCCGCCCGCACCCGCCTGTTGTTATATATCTAATATAGACGATGCAAGGCATTAGTGAGGTTATAAAGCTTTTTGCCTGTTAAAGAAAGGAGACTGATCCAATGCAGCACAGACATTCGCGTGCCACGCTGTCACGACCCAGACGCACACCAGTGCGCAATCATATGGGAGCCGCGCTGAGCGCACCTCCAAGCGCGTCTCGCTGCCGGCGACGGCCGGGTATTGGCCCGACGCTCCAGCGCCATCCATTTTCAGGGCTAGTTGATTCGGCAGGTGGGTTGTTACACACTCCTTAGCGGGTTCCGACTTCCATGGCCACCGTCCTGCTGTCTATATCAACCAGGGTGAGCCCCACCCCTTTCGTGAGCGCACTGCGCGCGGAGTGACCCCTGTTACGCGCCCCCGGCAACAGGGGTGGCGGGCAGGTAAGCTGCGCGGGCGGAGCGCGCGGAGTGACCCCTGTTACGAGCCCCCGGCCACGGGGGTGGCGGGCAGGTAAGCTGCTTACCTGCTGCGCGTGACGCCGGCCGCGGCGAAGGCGGACGAGGCGGGGTGTCGGTGCGGTGGGCGCGGTGGTGACCCTGGACGTGCGTCGGGCCCTTCTCGCGGATCGCCTCAGCTACGGCTCCCGGTGGGGCCCTCTCAGGGGAAGGGGCCTCGGTCCCGGACCCCGGCGAGGCGTCCCTTCTCCGCTCTGTAAAAATGTCCATCTCTTTTTTTTTTTTTCTTCTGTTGTGGCATATGCTGCAGGTGCCTGCTCGTTTTTCGTATGTGGGTAACAACATTTAACTATGTATGTATATTTCCGAATTGGTTTAACTGCCACCTGCCTGAATCTATTTAAAATCTAATTTTTTTTTATTTTAACCGCTCGACCCGACCCGCGGATAAAATCTAATTTTTTTTAATTTCATCCGCCCGATCCGCGGATAATCCGCGGACTCCGCGGTTGTGCCCGCAAACCGCGCATCTCTAATACATGTGTATTTAGTATGTGCAGCTACAGATCATAACGTTTGCCTATTACACTGTCACCTGTTTGACATTTGCAGAGCTCAGCGATGTCTGGTCCATCTCTGGTGTCAACGTTCAGCCCGAACAGCGCAGCACGCCCACTTTACACCCTAACCCCCACCTGCCCACCATCACAGAGGAGTGACAGAAATGCACATAATAGTTATCATTATGTTATATTTTTATTTTTAACTGAAATCCTAAGCACAGTCTAACTTGTCCAGAGATGATTCTGATATTTTGCTACCAAAGCAGTGGAGAAATGCAGCAGTGTGGGCTTTTTTTTTTTTTTTTTTAAACACCTTTCACCTTTCAGATGACTGCCTCCAGCTGCTGAGCCCAACGTCATGCACTTAAATACCAAGTGGGACGGTCCAAAGACTTCGGAGCACATTAATCCCACTACCTTGTCCACATCAGCTGCTCTGACATGCTTGAACTTTTTTAATGGTGAGCTCAGCCACAAGACAATGATATCTCACTTTTACAGTGGACGAAACCAAACATTCACCAGCGGCATCACATGGACAAGTGAAAGTGAAAGTGAGACTCAGAGAGAGAGAGTCAAAGCCATACTTGCCAACCCTCCCGAATTTTCCGGGAGACTCCCGAAATTCAGCGCCTCTCCCGAAAACCTCCCGGGACAAATAGTCTCCCGAAAATCTCCCGATTTTCAGCCGGAGCTGGAGGCCACGCCCCCTCCAGCTCCATGCGGACCTGAGTGAGGACAGCCTTTTTTCACTACGGGAGGACAACAGGGTGACAAAAACTAAATCATCCAGACTAGAGATACATTGTATTATTATGTTTATCTTACCTAAAAATAAATATATTTATTAATTAAAAAAACAATAACTAAATACATTTGTACTATATTTTGCTAAAAACATCAAAACTTTTTTTTTGGTATTTTTTCTGACTCCTTATTACATCCAGCCATAGAATTATACCGGTACATTAAAATAAACATATTTGAAATAATACATTTTAAATTATCATAATAAGTCATTTAAAATGACCATATTTAATTATTAAAATAATTGCTTGTTTATCAACAACTTTAGCATTTTATTCATTACATTTTTAAGCTCTCAGAAGCCAAGTTATGTTATATTCATGTTATATTTATGCAAGTTTGAAGTATCAATTATCTAAACACAGTTTTGTTTGCATATTTTCAGGATGTAGATATATATATACAGGTAAAAGCCAGTAAATTAGAATATTTTGAAAAACTTGATTTATTTCAGTAATTGCATTCAAAAGGTGTAACTTGTACATTATATTTATTCATTGCACACAGACTGATGCATTCAAATGTTTATTTCATTTAATTTTGATGATTTGAAGTGGCAACAAATGAAAATCCAAAATTCCGTGTGTCACAAAATTAGAATATTACTTAAGGCTAATACAAAAAAGGGATTTTTAGAAATGTTGGCCAACTGAAAAGTATGAAAATGAAAAATATGAGCATGTACAATACTCAATACTTGGTTGGAGCTCCTTTTGCCTCAATTACTGCGTTAATGCGGCGTGGCATGGAGTCGATGAGTTTCTGGCACTGCTCAGGTGTTATGAGAGCCCAGGTTGCTCTGATAGTGGCCTTCAACTCTTCTGCGTTTTTGGGTCTGGCATTCTGCATCTTCCTTTTCACAATACCCCACAGATTTTCTATGGGGCTAAGGTCAGGGGAGTTGGCGGGCCAATTTAGAACAGAAATACCATGGTCCGTAAACCAGGCACGGGTAGATTTTGCGCTGTGTGCAGGCGCCAAGTCCTGTTGGAACTTGAAATCTCCATCTCCATAGAGCAGGTCAGCAGCAGGAAGCATGAAGTGCTCTAAAACTTGCTGGTAGACGGCTGCGTTGACCCTGGATCTCAGGAAACAGAGTGGACCGACACCAGCAGATGACATGGCACCCCAAACCATCACTGATGGTGGAAACTTTACACTAGACTTCAGGCAACGTGGATCCTGTGCCTCTCCTGTCTTCCTCCAGACTCTGGGACCTCGATTTCCAAAGGAAATGCAAAATTTGCATGGTTGGGTGATGGTTTGGGGTGAATTTACTGGCTTTTACCTGTGTGTATATATATATATATATATGAAATACTTGACTTGGTGAATTCTAGCTGTCAATATACTCCTCCCCTCTTAACCACGCCCCGCCCCGCCCTCCACCCCCCACCTCCCGAAATCGGAGGTCTCAAGGTTGGCAACTATGGTCAAAGCTGATGATATAAAGTGGAACTGTGCTCCAGAAGAAGTTAAAACAGACAAGACCTTCTCAGTTGGACCTCTACTTTTCTTTTTCAGATGTACAGGTGCTCTGAGAATTTTAATTGTGTGGTTTGTTGATGGCAGATGGATTGACTGACAGAATGAATGTACCACGAGAATCTCCAAAAGGTATCTGTGGCTGTGGACTTTGTATTCAACTGAATTTGTGGAGGCCATATTTGTAAAAACGTATTCTGATTTCAGTTTGCTGCTAGGCGAGTGCCAAATGTTTGAGAAGGAAGTCCAACAAGCTTTTTCTGTTGGCAGTGAACACAGCATCTTCGGGGACGTTTCTTTTGTGTTGTCCCAACTGGAGTCAACCGTTAAACGTGTCTCAACCTTTTATTTGGAGTGACTTCTGTGAGATGTTTAGGAGTGTGTCTGCAGTGCTGGAAGTGGAAAAAGTAAGTGCAATTAATTATAGATTCACAACCACTTGTGAATGGGTAATGTGTGCAAAGATGGAAGTTAGTTTATTGAAATTAGCCACAGGGAACTGCAAGTAGACCAGGAATTTTATTTCAGTATACCGTATTTTCCGCACCATAAGGCGCCCTGGGTTAAAAGCCGCGCCTTCAATGAACGGCATTTTTCAAAACTTTGTCCACCTATAAACCGCCCCGTGTTGTAAGCCGCATCTAACTGCGCTAAAGGAATGTCAAAAAAACAGTCAGATAGGTCAGTCAAACTTTAATAATATATTAAAAACCAGCGTGATGTGGGCGCGCACAGAGTCGTATATCAACATGGACGGAGCTGCTGAAAAAAGCCACCCGGCCTCTTCGCGTAAACTTAAAACTTACCTTAACCACTCGCTCATCTTTTCTTCATCCATCCATCCCTTCGAGTTAGCTTTTATGATGACGCCGGCTGGAAAGGTCTCTTTTGGCAAGGTCTTCCTTTTGAATATCACCATGGGTGGAAGTTTCTGGCCATTAGCATGGCAAGCTAGAACCACAGTGAAGGATGACTTCTCATTCCCTGTGGTGCGAATATTCACCGTACGTGCTCCCGTTGTATCCACAGTGCGGTTCACAGGAATATCAGTTGCTGTGAAATAGTAATCCGTGTGTGGATGGAGAGATTGCGTCTTTTCATGAACCGGATCCCTGTCACTTGGTAGGAGCCATTTTGTGGTCTTTACAGATGTAAACACACAAAGGAAATGAAACGTACGGTATATCCGCGCGCTTTTTCTTCTTCTACGCGGGCGGGTGGTTGCTTACAGTAGAAGAAGAAGCGCTTCCTGTTCTATGGGGGCGGGTGCTTACCTTGGCAGTTGCTTGCGTAGAAGAAGAAGCGCTTCCTGTTCTACCGGGAAAAAAGATGGCGGCTGTTTACCGAAGTTGCGAGACCGAAACTTTATGAAAATGAATCTTAATATTTATCCATATATAAAGCGCACCGGGTTATAAGGCGCACTGTCAGCTTTTGAGAAAATTTGTGGTTTTTAGGTGCGCCTTATAGTGCGGAAAATACGGTAATAATTTCTGTTAGGAATACATGTCTTAATTTTAACCACAAGAAACAGCAAGTAGACCCAAGAGTTTAATTTCAGTACAATAGTTTTCGTTAGGAATACATTTCTCAGTTGTCTTTATAGCCGGAATGTTTTTCTTCCCGTTAAGGAAGAGCTAAATACAGCGTAGAGAAGATGCATAAAAGCTTTACATTCAGAGATGTTTTGCCATATACCGCTTAAAGTGAACAGCTCTCTTAAATGTGTTATATTTAACTGTGTGGCTCAGTTGGTAGAGCAGCAGTCCAGAAACTTAAGGGTTTCTGGTACGAATCCAGCTTCCGCCATCCTAGTCACTGGCGTGTCCGGGGGCAAGACACTTCACCCACCTTGCTCCCAGTGTCCCCCACACTGGTGTATGAATGTTTGGTGGTGGTCAGTCTACCCCTGGGCAGCTCTGGCTAAGAAAGGAGATTACCACCATCACTGTGTGAATGTGGACAGAATGAATGATGGGTTCTCAGTGCAACACGCTTTTGAGTCACTAGAAAAAAGCGCTATATAAATCTGATCCATTTCTTTATTTTTCAGTGCATGCGGCTCTGCATGTTTTAATTGATTACAAACCCAAAATTATTTGACTGGATTGAGCAAAAATTGAAAAATCGGCCCATTTTTGCTGTTTTGTTCAAATGCTGAATGACGATATTGGTACAACGTGGAAAAGTCTGGATTCTAAATTCTGATTGCAGTTGTACTGAACTGTTCTGCCATTGTCAACTGTTATTAAAACAAAATGTGGTTGCTGGGACAATGTTTTGTGGCATTTTCAGTTGCTGTATTTGTGACAGACATGTCAATAACAAATAGGTCCTATAAAGCGCTTAGTTGCTCACCGTCGTGCTGATTTTTCCTTACTTGACTGAGGCATTTAAAATGTATTTAAAAAACATTAACAAAACTTATAAACATTTACAAGATTTAGACATTAAACTAACATTTCTTCCAGTTGTGCTACCTGACTTACAACAAATTAGATAGGCTTCCATTTGCACACTTTTTATTAGTTTTTGGTAATAAGTTTATACCTGTCACTTATTGATTTTGTTACACAATAATAGTCTGGATTGGCAGACCGGGGTGGTGGTTCCTCTCTTTAAGAAGGGGAACCGGAGGGTGTGTTCTAACTATCGTGGGATCACACTCCTCAGCCTTCCCGGTAAGGTCTATTCAGGTGTACTGGAGAGGAGGCTACGCCAGATAGTCGAACCTCGGATTCAGGAGGAACAGTGTGGTTTTCGTCCTGGTCGTGGAACTGTGGACCAGCTCTATACTCTCGACAGGGTCCTTGAGGGTGCATGGTAGTTTGCCCAACCAGTCTACATGTGTTTTGTGGACTTGGAGAAGGCATTCGACCGTGTCCCTCGGGAAGTCCTGTGGGGAGTGCTCAGAGAGTATGGGGTATCGGACTGTCTGATTGTGGCAGTCCGCTCCCTGTATGATCTGTGCCAGAGCTTGGTCTGCATTGCCGGTAGTAAGTCGGACACGTTTCCAGTGAGGGTTGGACTCCGCCAAGGCTGCCCTTTGTCACCGATTCTGTTCATAACTTTTATGGACAGAATTTCTAGGCGCAGTCAAGGCGTTGAGGGGATCTGGTTTGGTGGCTGCAGGATTAGGTCTCTGCTTTTTGCAGATGATGTGGTCCTGATGGCTTCATCTGGCTAAGATCTTCAGTTCTCACTGGATCGGTTCGCAGCTGAGTGTAAAGCGACTGGGATGAGAATCAGCACCTCCAAGTCCGAGTCCATGGTTCTCGCCCGGAAAAGGGTGGAGTGCCATCTCCGGGTTGGGGAGGAGATCTTGCCCCAAGTGGAGGAGTTCAAGTACCTCGGAGTCTTGTTCACGAGTGAGGGAAGAGTGGATCGTGAGATTGACAGGCGGATCGGTGCGGCGTCTTCAGTAATGCGGACGCTGTATCGATCCGTTGTGGTGAAGAAGGAGCTGAGCCGGAAGGCAAAGCTCTCAATTTACCGGTCGATCTACGTTCCCATCCTCACCTATGGTCATGAGCTTTGGGTTATGACCGAAAGGACAAGATCACGGGTACAAGCGGCCGAAATGAGTTTCCTCCGCCGGGTGGCGGGGCTCTCCCTTAGAGATAGGGTGAGAAGCTCTGTCATTCGGGGGGAGCTCAAAGTAAAGCCGCTGCTCCTCCACATGGAGAGGAGCCAGATGAGGTGGTTCGGGCATCTGGTCAGGATGCCACCCGAACGCCTCCCTAGGGAGGTGTTTAGGGCACGTCCGACCGGTAGGAGGCCGCGGGGAAGACCCAGGACACGTTGGGAAGACTATGTCTCCCGGCTGGCCTGGGAACGCCTCGGGGTCCCACAGGAAGAGCTGGACGAAGTGGCTGGGGAGAGGGAAGTCTGGGCTTCCCTGCTTAGGCTGCTGCCCCCGCGACCCGACCTCGGATAAGCGGAAGAAGATGGATGGATGGAATGATATGAACAATTATGACGTCATTCCGATAAAAAAAATTACTGATTTATTAAAAATGGTCCAATGAGGTGAGATTACATGTACAGGTATTGTGGTCTAGGTGGGTTAGGCTGACTAGGGTGAGAAAATTAAGTGCTATTTTTTTTCCTACTTGTGTTGTAAACAGGCTGTTGTAAACGTCCCCTAAGCTCGCAGCAAAATATGGTGGTGGACAACTTCACTGTTTCAGAAAAACACATTTTGCATGCTATTTGCACCAAATGGTCCGCTAACATTCTGCGTGGAGGGGAAAAAAACAGACCTCAACACATCAAACCTTATCAGCCACCTGAAATGCTACGATGGTGATTTGAAAGCCTATGAAGACGCCTGCACTGTTAAATAAGTTGCCCCAAAAGAAAGGTGTAGACAAACTACATGGAGTTAAATCTAAATTTAAAAGAATGGTAGATATGGTATTGGTCTTGACAACATTTTTTACTGTGCATTCCTACATGAAAGTGTACAAACTTCAGAGGCTCTTTATTCATACAATGATAAAGCTCTTTTACAAACTCAGCCATAAAGCTCAATAGATTTCAGCAGTTAAATTAAGAACAAGAGACCATTTAAAGGATCAGACATTTTTTGCTGTTCTTTTTTGATCAGAATGTGAGGGACAAGCGGTAGAAAATGGATGGATGAACGTGTATCATTAAATTAAAATACTGACCTTTCTTAAGTACCAGTAATAATAATTTTAAGGATTTGAGCTGCCAAAACATACACCAATATACAGGTACAAGCCAGTAAATTAGAATATTTGGAAAAACTTGATTTATTTCAGTAATTGCATTCAAAAGGTGTAACTTGTACATTATATTTATTCATTGCACACAGACTGATGCATTCAAATGTTTATTTCATTTAATTTTGATGATTTGAAGTGGCAACAAATGAAAATCCAAAATTCCGTGTGTCACAAAATTAGAATATTACTTAAGGCTAATACAAAAAAGGGATTTTTAGAAATGTTGGCCAACTGAAAAGTATGAAAATGAAAAATATGAGCATGTACAATACTCAATACTTGGTTGGAGCACCTTTTGCCTCAATTACTGCGTTAATGCGGCGTGGCATGGAGTCGATGAGTTTCTGGCACTGCTCAGGTGTTATGAGAGCCCAGGTTGCTCTGATAGTGGCCTTCAACTCTTCTGCGTTTTTGGGTCTGGCATTCTGCATCTTCCTTTTCACAATACCCCACAGATTTTCTATGGGGCTAAGGTCAGGGGAGTTGGCGGGCCAATTTAGAACAGAAATACCATGGTCCGTAAACCAGGCACGGGTAGATTTTGCGCTGTGTGCAGGCGCCAAGTCATGTTGGAACTTGAAATCTCCATCTCCATAGAGCAGGTCAGCAGCAGGAAGCATGAAGTGCTCTAAAACTTGCTGGTAGACGGCTGCGTTGACCCTGGATCTCAGGAAACAGAGTGGACCGACACCAGCAGATGACATGGCACCCCAAACCATCACTGATGGTGGAAACTTTACACTAGACTTCAGGCAACGTGGATCCTGTGCCTCTCCTGTCTTCCTCCAGACTCTGGGACCTCGATTTCCAAAGGAAATGCAAAATTTGCATGGTTGGGTGATGGTTTGGGGTGCCATGTCATCTGCTCCAACCAAGTATTGAGTATTGTACATGCTCATATTTTTCATTTTCATACTTTTCAGTTGGCCAACATTTCTAAAAATCCCTTTTTTGTATTAGCCTTAAGTAATATTCTAATTTTGTGACACACGGAATTTTGGATTTTCATTTGTTGCCACTTCAAATCATCAAAATTAAATGAAATAAACATTTGAATGCATCAGTCTGTGTGCAATGAATAAATATAATGTACAAGTTACACCTTTTGAATGCAATTACTGAAATAAATCAAGTTTTTCAAAATATTCTAATTTACTGGCTTTTACCTGTATTTGAATGTAGTGAAACCTTATTCAAACTAAATCAATTTTAAAGAGTAAAGTTAACCAGGGCATGTTTTGTGTTATTTAACTGAAATAATGCAGTTACACACAAAAATATGCATGACATATGTCAGTGACCCACATACAAACTTGCTGCAAAGTTAAATTTGAGTAACAAGTTAATGTGACGGTTAGCCAAGGCTAGGTACCATAGTCAATAATTATAATTGACTCAAAGATAACACACTGCATTTCTGAACAACTTTAACTAATCTGAGGAAAATACTGTATTTTAGGACATATTTTACTTTACTGTATACAATATAAAATACACAAAGCTAACATATAGCGTTTAAATGACAACATGTCTCATCTACTACGTTACACGAATAAATCATTAATCAGTTAAATTAAAGTTTAATATTGTACAAATAATGTAAATTCAACTAGTTATGCAGGAACAAGCACCTAACAATCCACACGGAGAAGACAATACAAAGGCCTCACATGGAAAGTTTGGCACTATGCAACCTCTTACTCTCTTGTTAAATCGGATCAAAACAAAGCCAAGCAAACTAAACATCTTGACATCCTCAATAACGTGATACCTACAGTTAACTTAACATCTACACTGAAATGCAACAAATATCTTGTCTTGGTCCAAACATCTGAGAAAACACATCTGAACATGAGTTACAACTTCAGCATTTTAAAACAAAAAAATGTACCAACAGTGATAATCAACAAAACCATCATTTTCAACTGCATCTTATGCATTTGTACTTACCGAGAGGGAATATACATACACATTCGAAAATTACACCGGACTAAACTACAAGGGATGCTAAAAATTAAGTTGCATTTGCAGCAGCACAACATATTTTGTAGTGACCTACAGCAGAAGTGTTGTGATACTTTTCTTATAAAAAGAAGCAGAACTAGCTCAGGTGTCCGAAAAACACGTTTGGCTGTTTAGACATCTATTGAATATGAGAAGTTGGGTCAAAAGGTCATTAGGAGAACCCTGTTGCATCATTTTTAGAGGTAGTCATCCTCACTAGACAGCTCGTCCTCGTCCTGGTAAAGGTTGTAGTAGTTGCTGGGACCTTCGCCGGGGTCGCCGTCGTCGCCGTCATAACTACTGCTTCTAACCGAATTCCCCCCGGGGAGAGTGGACACTTCCGAACTGGCAGAAGCGCCACGACTCATCCACCACAACTGGTGGCTGAAGGTCCTCCCCCAGCTGCAGTAGTGGCCAATCGGGCGCAAGAGGCGGATGAGTTCTGCGGCCTCCTGCCAGTAAGAAGTTCACTTGTTGAGACCTCGCCCTGATCGCTGCTTGTTCATGGTGGTGAGCATCTGACTGATGTAGGAGGTCAACAGGTCGTCCATCTTGTAACCCTAAAGGGGTGTGACAGAAACTAGGAATTATTATATAATTGACTTATTTAGTACAAGACGAGGTGAGAGTAAAGTAACATATTCATACAGAAATATTAAAAGTTTTAGTTTTCTCCTTCCACTTTTTATAAAATACTTTTTACAAGATTTTGAAGTGCAGCTAAGAAGTTTTTACCACCGAACCTGATGGTTGTGAGTTTGATCCTCCAGCCTGTCAGTCTGAAGTATCATTGGGCAAGTTACTGAACTCTCAGTTGCTTCTGATGCTCCATCATTAGAAGGTGAATAGGGTTACAGTGTCAAAATGCTGTGAATACTTTGAAGTAAAGCTCTTTTCAAGTCAAAGCCCATTTGTTGTTGTTTTTCCATAGAAAATGTTTCTCAGCATGCTTTCAAAGACCTTGCTTTGAGAACTGGGAACAGAAAAAGGCCTTCCTAAAAATGCCATCCATCCATCTTCTTCCGCTCATCCGAGGTCGGGTCGCGGGGGCAGCAGCCTAAGCAGGGAAGCCCAGACTTCCCTCTCCCCAGCCACTTCGTCCAGCTCTTCCTGTGGGACCCCGAGGCGTTCCCAGGCCAGCCGGGAGACATAGTCTTCCCAACGTGTCCTGGGTCTTCCCCGCGGCCTCCTACCGGTCGGACGTGCCCTAAACACCTCCCTAGGGAGGCGTTCGGGTGGCATCCTGACCAGATGCCCGAACCACCTCATCTGGCTCCTCTCGATGTGGAGGAGCAGCGGCTTTACTTTGAGCTCCCCCCGGATGGCAGAGCTTCTCACCCTATCTCTAAGGGAGAGCCCCGCCACCCGGCGGAGGAAACTCATTTCGGCCGCTTGTACCCGTGATCTTGTCCTTTCGGTCATAACCCAAAGCTCATGACCATAGGTGAGGATGGGAACGTAGATCGACCGGTAAATTGAGAGCTTTGCTTTCCGGCTCAGCTCCTTCTTCACCACAACGGATCGATACAGCGTCCGCATTACTGAAGACGCCGCACCGATCCGCCTGTCGATCTCACGATCCACTCTTCCCTCACTCGTGAACAAGACTCCGAGGTACTTGAACTCCTCCACTTGGGGCAAGATCTCCCCCCCAACCCGGAGATGGCACTCCACCCTTTCCCGGGCGAGAACCATGGACTCGGACTTGGAGGTGCTGATTCTCATCCCAGTCGCTTCACACTCGGCTGCGAACCGATCCAGTGAGAGCTGAAGATCCTGGCCAGATGAAGCCATCAGGACCACATCATCTGCAAATAGCAGAGACCTAATCCTGCAGCCACCAAACCAGATCCCCTCAACGCCTTGACTGCGCCTAGAAATTATGTCCATAAAAGTTATGAACAGAATCGGTGACAAAGGGCAGCCTTGGCGGAATCCAACCCTCACTGGAAACATGTCCGACTTACTGCCGGCAATGCGGACCAAGCTCTGGCACTGAGCATACAGGGAGCGGACTGCCACAATCAGACAGTCCGATACCCCATACTCTCCGAGCACTCCCCACAGGACTACCCGAGGGACACGGTCGAATGCCTTCTCCAAGTCCACAAAACACATGTAGACTGGTTGGGCAAACTCCCATGCACCCTCAAGGACCCTGCCGAGAGTATAGAGCTGGTCCACAGTTCCACGACCAGGACGAAAACCACACTGTTCCTCCTGAATCCGAGGTTCGACTATCCGGCGTAGCCTCCTCTCCAGTACACCTGAATAGACCTTACCGGGAAGGCTGAGGAGTGTGATCCCACGATAGTTAGAGCACACCCTCCGGTTCCCCTTCTTAAAGAGAGGAACCACCACCCCGGTCTGCCAATCCAGAGGTACCGCCCCCGATGTCCACGCGATGCTGCAGAGTCTTGTCAAATGTTCCTATAAAATTGGAAACAACTGCAGCCCGGTGGGACAGGGGTTATAGTGCATGTGCCTCACAATACGAAGGTCCTGAGTAGTCCTGAGTTCAACCTCGGGCTCGGGATCTTACGGTGTGGAGTTTGCATGTTCTCCCCGTGACTGCGTGGGTACCTTCCAGGTACTCCGGCTTCCTCCCACCTCCAAAAACATGCACCTGGTTGATTGGCAACACTAACTTGGCCCTAGTGTGTGAGTGTGAGTGTGAATGTTGTCAGTCTATCTGTGTTGGCCCTGTGATGAGGTGGCGACTTGTCCAGGATATACCAGCTGAGATAGGCTCCAGCACCCCCCGCCACCCCAAAAGGGACAAGCGGTAGAAAATGGATGGATGTCCAAAATGTCTTGCAAATATGAACAATTGAGCTGCAAGGACAACTCATGACTTTATTCTGACCTCGCGGATTTAGATCCTAGTTTTAGAATAGAGATGCAAAAATGTGCATGCTGCCTCCACCCACCAGCGAGGTTTCACAGAGGAGTTTACTTCCTCGGACGAGGTTGCCGATGGTGATGTGGAAGTAGGTGTTCCCACTGCTCCAGTTAGAGATCTTAGTGAAGGGATGTGTGATCAGAATATCCTGTGCAGTGACAAAAAAAAGGGAGAACCGATTACATCCAGGCCTTGTATTGAGGCACAGCAGCTTTAAACAAACCTTGGTTTTTGGGTCAATGAGACTGACTCCATGTTTGTTGATGGCAATCAGCAAGATCTCTGGGTAGTTGGGTTCTGTGGTTTGCTAAATAGTTAAGAACACAATTTAACATTATCGAATGGTTGATCTAAAACGGAGTCTACTGATAAATGACTTTTTGATCAAGAAGATTCAAGATTGGGAATGGAAACTATATTGTGCAGTACAGCCCCGTCTCCTGGGCATGAAGCAGCAGTGGGTTTTAAAAGTCACCAAATTTCAAAGATGAAGTGAGAGATACTGACTGGTTTATTACCTTGACTTCAAAGAAGGCAGAGCCAAAGGTTGGCCATTTGTAGATGATCTTTAAAAACATCAGCTTGGCTTCTTCTTGTGATTTACCGGCCTGCTTGTTGAAGAAGGCCACCACAGACTGATCACACACAAAATAGTCAGTCTTCACATCCACATCCACATTTTGTCATTAGTTTTCAGGTTGTACCCTTTTCCAGTCATCTGGTGACATCTGACGAATGAGATCCTGGGGGACCAGTTCTCGCAGCATCTTGGGAATGGTTGGAAAGTGGGATTTGTCATCCTCGAACTTGACTCTGTAGATAAGAGCGGCTAGTTGGAAAACTTCGTCTCGCGAACACTTGTGGTAGCCACGCAGGTATTTGGGCAGCTCCTGAATGATGAGAAAACGTTTGTCATGACTCTTGTCCCGTTTTTATGGTATCTTCCCAGCAAGATTTACCTGGTAGTAGTGGAAGATCGAGTCGGCGAAGGAGTCCTTTCCTGGAACTGTGCTAGTCCACAACTTCTTCATGAAGAACACCTGGTAGGTCAGAGAGGGAACCATTCCTGCAAGGTAAAGGTCACTTTTAAGGACGCAAGTTTGATTTATTAAAAGAGATAAAGTTGTGTTTAATACCATCTTTTGCTGGACGCGATTTCTTGATCCAGTCCGTCAAATGTCGCACAAAATCAAAGAAGAAATCTCCTTCTGGAACACTGATAACCTACACACACATTTACAAATAATAGATTAGATTTGTCTTTCAACCAATACACAGGGAAATAATAATTTTAGAAATGACTGATAAGCAAGTGCTATTGTTCAAGGAAATTAATCTCTGACCTTGTCTGAGATCTTTACAAAGAGGCTGAATCCCTCAGGAGATTTGAGCAGCAGTCTGGTGGAGATGTTCTGACAGAAATCCTTGGCTTTGGTACTGGACTCCACTTCAAATGCCTGCACAATTATTACATGACAGTACACTTGTTGTAGAATCTGTCATGACGTGGACTTTTACGCAGCTTACTGCGAGGATCGTTTTCCCGGAATGCAAACGGACTAGACCAGACTTCGGTAGAAGGTAGGAACATCATTTAATCTTGACTATAAAAAGTACAAACAAAAGGCGCTCACAAGGCGGAGACACAAACTTAGCGTATGAAACAAAAAACAACCCGAAGGCGAGCGTGCCCAACGCACGTGAAAGCAAAGGCAAAAAAAACTTAGGACATGAAAAACTCGCTAACTGTGACATGAAACATGAAACTAAAAAACTCACTAGACTGTGGCTTGAATAAACAAAAAGTTACGTGGCATGGCATGAAGCATGAACTATGGTATGAATCGATCATGAAAAGCACATCAACAGAGCATGAACAGAATATCAATGTCTCCAGGACGCATACTTGCCAACCTTGAGACCTCCGATTTGGGGGGGTGGGGGCGTGGTCGGGGGTGGGGCGGGGGGCGTGGTTAAGATATATATATATAAAAAATACTTGACTTTCAGTGAATTCTAGCTATATATATATATATATTTTATTACATATATATATATATATATATATATATATATATGTATACATACATATATATATATATATATAAATATAAATAAATAAAATAAATACTTGAATTTCAGTGTTCATTTATTTAAACATATACACACACACATAACACTCATCTAGTCATTGTTGAGTTAAGGGTTGAATTGTCCATTCTTGTTCTATTCTCTGTCACTATTTCAGAACACACACATTATACAAATATACATTATAAAATCAATAAGAAAACGGGAGCTCTAATTTGGGAGTCTGAATTAGGATCAGAAGTTCCTATATAAACATTGCGTACTCACGTCGCCTTTTTGTATTGATTACTGCAGCTGTGCACTGGATTCATTCACAATACAAACTACAACTCACAAACACTTTAGAGTTAGGCTCCACCATCAGAATGTGTACTTAAACTTATAAAGATCACATGGATATTATTCAGTGAGTTGATTCACCAAAACTAACCTGTTATACAGGAGGAAAAAGCACACAGGACGTTTCAATTGTTCACAGACTGGTCGCGCTCATCAGAATGACAAGACACTTCCGGTCTGCAGGTGATAGCATTCAATTGGGAAGAAACGCCCTACTGCCCCCTACTGACCAATGTGAATACTGATAAATGTGTAATGACAGCTCCAAAAACGAATTCAAACCACAAAATAAAATAAATAAATCAACACAAAAATGTGACACATTATGGGTGGGTCACATATATGCATGTACAGTAGATGGCAGTATTGTCCTGTTTAAGAGTGTCACAACATTGCTGTTTACGGCAGACGAATTACGGGGACGAAAACTTGACTGCTGTTGTTGTGTGTTGTTACCGCGCTGGGAGGACGTTAATGAAACTGCCTAACAATAAACCCACATAAGAAACCAAGAACTCGCCCTCGATCATTAGCTGTTTATATTATGGGAAAGCGGACGTGAGAACAGGCTGTCATCACGTCACTCAGGTCCACATGGAGCTGGAGGGGGCGTGGCCTCCAGCTCCGCCTGGATTTCGGGAGATTTTCGGGAGAAAATTTGTCCCGGGAGGTTTTCGGGAGAGGCGCTGAATTTCGGGAGTCTCCCGGAAAATCCGGGAGGGTTGGCAAGTATGCCAGGACGACTAACTGAAAATGACAGGCTTAAATAGTCTCTTTGATTATAACAGGTGCGTGTGTCAAAAATGAGTCAGGTGAAAACAATGAGTTGCCATGGTGACCAAACAAGGGAGCGCAAACAGGAACTAGTGGGGTCTTAAACCGAACGGAACATAACCAAACAAAACATGGTCTAGACCACAGATCATGACAGAATCAATATTAAGTAGTGTGTGTGTGTGTTACCTCATCTGTGTCATCAGGGAAGTAAACTTTGTGAAAGATCTGCGTGGTCTTATGCTGGATGGCCTCCACTTCCACCAGATGTGGAGGATACTTCCTGGAACCGTTTCTGTTACCATGGCAACCAATAGGTTTAGTTGACAATGAACAAAATACAGGAAAAACACACACTCCAAAAAAAACGTAATAAAACACATTAAAAACACATTGACGAAGACCTTGTCGAAACCAATCTGTTTGGTAGCGCCTGTGCGGTTTATATTAAAATTATAAGAAGGACACGAGTGTTGCTGGCCTTGCTTTTCCTTTCTGTTAGTTCACAATGAAGACATTTAGATGGCTGTAAGACAACACTGAATCCGATCTATTCTGTGTATAAACAGGCTCTGAAAGTCCTGCACATGAAACCTTTTCGTCATGAAATATAAACCACTTAATTGGGAAAATGCAGTAATATTTCTCAATGCTGATCTGTTTTTTAAAATCTTACGTGGTCATGGCTCCACCACTACTTTCAGATCTGAGCAGGAGGCAAACTAGATCTGCCTCTTTGAACAAACTGATAGTTCCCCTCAGGAAAAGGGCCTTCTGCCAGTCCAATTTTGGAACTATATCCCTTTTCAAGTACGCTATGTTGATACATTTAGGCAATTTAAAAATATGCTAAAATCATGACTCCTTGAGAATCAAACTTGTGCACATATTAATGTATTTTATTGATTGCTGATTTGTGCTACTTGCCTGCTGCCTGTGCAACCATGCCTGTGTGTAATTGTTCATGGTGCTGTTGAAGCATAATGTGTAGTGCTTGTGCTAAATGTTGCCATAGATGTGTGTGAGATATTAATCAATTGTTTTACTATTTTAAGCAGGCTATTAATGATTGTTGTTTTATTGGATATTGTTTGCTGCTGGCAATCTATGCATCTTGCCCAGCGACTATGGTTGGAAACTAGCTGTGTAGCTAAAACCTACGCAGTTACACCAATGTTGATCAATGTGTGTTGTCCCTGTTCAAATGAACTTAAACAGAAACGATTATATTTGGCTTCTAGCCTACATGTCTCATACCTGCCAACTACTCCGGTTTTCCCGTAATTAGTACGGTTTTCATCAACCTATTCCGGGTTACGGTTGCAGTGATAAAAAATACGTTTTTTCATTAATGGAAAAAAAAAAAAAAATAATTTAAGTTTTATTCACGAAATCGCATAACAACAATGACAATCGACACTGCTTCCCGTAACTTCCTATCGAGCCATTCCGAATGCCATGCGCGAGGCTATTTATAGCACCGCTGCCAAGCAGGAGGCACCAGTTGCCATTGTTTCCAAACGAGCGAACGATCATGGAATCAGCCGGAGAATAATCGCAAACGAGTCTTAAACCGAAAAGAAAACTGCAGTCATTCCGTGAAGAATATTCAAAAGCCTATACGGGAATAATTATCCGTTCCAAAAAGGGTGAAAACTACGCGAATTGCACCTTGTACAGACAAGATTTTTCATAACTACCAAAATACAGAAGTATGTCCTTAATATTTTTGCAGTGCTATTTCTGTTGAAAAGTTAAAATGATTACATTAGAGATGTGATGTGCCACTTTTCAAGTGTCTGATGGCTTAAATTAATTTTCATTAATTTGTCATATTTTGAATTCTTTTGAAAGGCTTACAAAAAAACTACATTTGAATTGTAATTCCATGCTATTGACAGGACTATTAATTTTAATGAAGTTAGCTTACCATGTTTACAGTATGATAATTGTGATAGAAATGTGAATTTTAGGCACAGAATATTTTTTACAATTGAACAAGGCAGTAGATTATACAAGCTTGGACAGAAAGTTAATAATGACACCAATTTTTTTTTTAATGGAATTGTTTAGTACTGTTTTACCATTTGTTTACTGTAAAAAGTGTTTATACTGTTTATACTTTCAATCAACAAATTGAAGTCTTGTGAAAGGTTGACAGGATAACTGGCATTAACTGTCAAAATAATTTCAAACTATTGAAGTTAGCTTACAGAATAAACATGTCAATCAACCCATATGATTTTTGCTGTAATATTTTTGTTTTGAAAAGTCACTGTGACTGATAGAAAAGTGATGGTTTTAGCAACATTTTAACCTGTCTGAATGCAATCAATCATTTTGCGGCTACTAGGTTTTTCTGATTTCAAAAGTTGGCAGGTATGATGTCTACTTATACAATGTAGACTTAAAGTTTGTAACTACCGTAAAGCTTTGTGTAGCCTGTGCATGCAGTCAGCAGAGAGCGGGTGTTGTCTCTTAGACTGTAGGAAGCGCTGGATGTGCGGAAGCAGCACGTTACTGGGTGGGAAGAGACCAGTACACAACCATAACAGCTCCCAGCCCTTTTCCTCACTGTACCTGTTGGCAGACACACAGACATGCTAAGCTTTATATAATCTTCACTTGAAATGTTCAGTTAGATTTATGTCACAATATATCCATCCATCCATCCATCTTCTTCCGCTTATCCGAGGTCGGGTCGCGGGGGCAGCAGCCTAAGCAGGGAAGCCCAGACTTCCCTCTCCCCAGCCACTTCGTCCAGCTCTTCCTGTGGGACCCCGAGGCGTTCCCAGGCCAGCCGAGAGACATAGTCTTCCCAACGTGTCCTGGGTCTTCCCCGCGGCCTCCTACCGGTCGGACGTGCCCTAAACACCTCCCTAGGGAGGCGTTCGGGTGGCATCCTAACCAGATGCCCGAACCACCTCATCTGGCTCCTCTCGATGTGGAGGAGCAGCGACTTTACTTTGAGCTCCCCCCGGATGGCAGAGCTTCTCACCCTATCTCTAAGGGAGAGCCCCGCCACCCGGCGGAGGAAACTCATTTCGGCCGCTTGTACCCGTGATCTTGTCCTTTCGGTCATAACCCAAAGCTCATGACCATAGTTGAGGATGGGAATGTAGATCGACCGGTAAATTGAGAGCTTTGCCTTCCGGCTCAGCTCCTTCTTCACCACAACGGATCGATACAGCGTCCGCATTACTGAAGACGCTGCACCAATCCGCCTGTCGATCTCACGATCCACTCTTCCCTCACTCGTGAACAAGACTCCGAGGTACTTGAACTCCTCCACTTGGGGCAAGATCTCCTCCCCAACCCGGAGATGGCACTCCACCCTTTTCCGGGCGAGAACCATGGACTCGGACTTGGAGGTGCTGATTCTCATCCCAGTCGCTTCATCACAATATATGTCACAATATAATCATTATCTATTCATAGGTCTTTTGTGTGCTTGTACACACTTGACATGGCTGTCGGTGAGCTGTTTGATGATCTGACAGAAGATCTCGTCCTTCAGAAGTTCCGTCTTCAACGATCCCTCAAAGATCTGGTCGGTCAACTCATTGACCGATCGAGTGCGTTTGGAGGGGTAGTCACCCATGTACTTCATCACAGGTAGGACACACATTAAGGTAACATGTCGGTTTTGATTGTCAGGCGGCCCAACACCTACAACAATATAAACGTGGTAAAGGATATCGATGAATGCCATGCAGGCCTCTTGAGCGAGATCCTCGTGTTGGACCACCTTCTTCAGTAGTGGTTGTTTGAGAGGCTCTCGGGTGCAACTCCACAACTTGTCCTTACCCCGATTCTTGGTTACCATTACTCTGCTTAGTGTGTGTTTGGGGGGAGGCCTGCAGGAAGCACATGGTGTACTTAACTATTTTATTGTGTTATATTCATTGTATGGGTAAAGCTATGAATGGATGGTTCAATCAGAGATTGGCCCAGTTGTCCTTGAATCTTAATACTTATCTTAGCACAATCTTCTGGACAATTATATTTTATAACAAAGATTCTCAAACTCTTATGGTACGTGGGCTCCATCAAGTGGTATGCCAAAGAGTCACTTAATAAATATTTAAACACAGTGTTACTGTTTAAACTGTGTATATTTATACAGTGGCCAGAAATAATAAATATACTTGTTAAATAAAACCTCTGCCTTGTATTTAATGAATATAAGCTACTGTATTTTAATGTTGATCATTATGGTTCGTACTTGGAGAGTCAAGTGTTTTCTCAGGTGGTACTTGGTGAAAACAGTTTGAAAAACAATGTTTTATACTTTTTGGGAAGACCCTTTTCTGCACCACAAGTTTAAAAGCAAGGTCCGGAAAGGCGTGCTTAGAGGTTTGCTGTGGAAGTGTATACCTGAAGTGGTCGTAGGAGAACTCCTCCAGTGTGTATGGTTTGACTGAGTCTTCACCCTCAGGAAGCATGAGCTGCGACACTCGCACTGAGTGCTGCCGCTGGTCTGGTGTCATGGTTACGAGAGCCTGGGTGGTTGGAATGCATCATCAGTAACAAACAGATGTGTGTTACTTATTCCTAATTTAACTTACCGTATTTTCCGCACTATAAGGCGCACCGGATTATTAGCCGCACCTTCAATGAATTACATATTTCATAACTTTGTCCACCAATAAGCCGCCCCGGATTATAAGCCGCGCCTACGCTGCGCTAAAGGGAATGTCAAAAAAACAGTCAGATAGTTCAGTCAAACTTTAATAATATATTGAAAACCAGCGTTCTAACAACTCTGTCCCAAAATGTACGCAAATGTGCAATCACAAACATAGTAAAATTCAAAATGGTGTAGAGCAATAGCAACATAATGTTGCTCGAACGTTAATGTCACAACACACAAAATAAACATAGCGCTCACCTTCTGAAGTTATTCTTCATTCGTAAATCCTTCGAATTCTTCGTCTTAGGTGTCCGAATTGAAAAGTTGCGCAAGCGTGGGATCCAAAAATGGCCGGCTCCGTCTCGTCGAAGTCATCGGATTCAGTGTCGCTGTTGTTGTGCAGCAGTTCTGTGAATCCTGCCTTCCGGAAAGCTCGGACCACAGTTGTGACCGAAATATCTGCCCAGGCATTTACGATCCACTGGCAAATGTTGGCGTATGTCGTCCGGCGCTGTCTGCCCGTCTTAGTGAAGGTGTGTTCGCCTTCGGAGCTGTGTGAAAAAAGCCACCCGGCCTCTTCGCGTAAACTTCCCTTAACCACTCGCTCATCTTTTCTTCATCCATCCATCCCTTCGAGTTAGCTTTTATGATGACGCCGGCTGGAAAGGTCTCTTTTGGCAAGGTCTTCCTTTTGAATATCACCATGGGTGGAAGTTAGCATGGCAAGCTAGAACCACAGTGAAGGATGACTTCTCATTCCCTGTGGTGCGAATATTCACCGTACGTGCTCCCGTTCCACAGTGCGGTTCACAGGAATATCAGTTGCTGTGAAATACGGTAGTAATCCGTGTGCGGATGGAGAGATTGCGTCTTTTTATGAACCGGATCCTTGTCGCTTAGTAGGAGCCATTTTGTGGTCTTTACAGATGTAAACAGGAAATGAAACGTACGGTGATATCCGCGCGTTTTTTCTTCTTCTTCCGGGGGCGGGTGGTTGCTTACAGTAGAAGAAGAAGCGCTTCCTGTTCTATGGGGGCGGGTGCTTTCCTTGGCGGTTGCTTGCGTAGAAGAAGAAGCGCTTCCTGTTCTACCGGGAAAAAAGATGGCGGCTGTTTACCGAAGTTGCGAGATCGAAACTTTATGAAAATGAATCGTAATAAAGCGCACCGGGTTATAAGGCGCACTGTCAGCTTTTGAGAAAAATTGTGGTTTTTAGGTGCGCCTTATAGTGCGGAAAATACGGTAATCAAAGCAGCTTTGTCATACCACAATCTCCTGCTGAGGTCGTGTCACAGTGGGCAGTACGTAGACGGAGTCAGCTGGAAAGTCTCCTCTCTGATTGGTTCTCTCGTTTACGCCGTGTGCCCAACCTGAGTTGAGAACTTGCTCGCCGGTGTCCTGGTCTAGCAGGATTAGGTCTCCCTTCTGGAAGCTCAGGAACGTAGACGGCTCACCATCTGGAAAAGGTTTGAGGACATGATTGACACTTGTGACTTCTTTGTCACATATTCCAAAGTTCAACGAGGACATACTCTCATTGGGACTGTCCTGTAGTGCTACCACAAACTTTGACCTATTCCTCAGGCCTTCCAGGAAGGTCACCACCAGGTCACGGATGTCCTCAGCGTTGTTTGAGGTGAAGGTATACTCTTCTCCTTTGATGGTCGCCAGCGTGAAGCTCTGACTCTGCAACTTTCCTCCCCTGAAAGTGGAATAAGGACAACTATGTTCAGGGAGAAATTAAAATATATGCGCTGTTATTACAAAATTGGACATGCACTAATGGAGATAGTTTCTCAGAGCTGTTGAACCTTGGTGTCCCAAAGCCAGCGTCCTACTCATGGGCAACTGCCACATCAATGAACGTTAAAACAAATCAACATTATTGTGACCACAAGAGTGACTACATTCTTTACTTGCTGCTAGACACCGCGGTGATCTCCGGGAAGGCAAGTTCCAAAAGGACCTGTTCTTGCTCGTCGACAAAATAAACACCAGTCCAGTTGACGGCAACAATGAGGTCGTTTTTAGGCAGACTTGGACCTAAAGTAAAGAACATCCTCATGTAATGATTTCACTTTCACTTTGTGGATTTAGAGAGCAAGCTCAGAACTAAAATTGTGCCGTTTATTACAGTCAGACGTCTTACCGGAGAATTTGAAGGCTTCATAGAAACGAGAGAAGAGCAGAGGCCACTTGTGGCGAGCAAAATCCACCACTTCTTCTTTGACTTTTTGGGGGTCAAACCTCTTCTGCGTGTAAATGCCCTGAACAACAGCAACATGGACAAATGATCATCATTTACGTATTTGAATTAAACAACTACTCCTGAAAGATGTTATTCATCTTTAGCTAGTAATGACCAGATCCACTAATGGCAGCAAACAACCTTTTTGTGGGCCGCCATGATGAAGTGAGCCCACTTCTCCACTGTCTTGGAACTGCTAATCTCTCTATCCGGGATGTAGGATGGGATGAGGCTCAGAAGCCGCTCCAGTAGGACCTCTGAGCCGTAGTCCACGTAGTACTGCTGAGATGCCAGTTCTGCCAGGTCCTCCTGGGTCAAAAAGAAAAGGAAGTCTTGAGTTTTGGACCCAAACATAGAAGAAGAGAATGTCTGCAGTACAGAAGAAGAGAAGCGGTCACCCTGTCACAACGGTACTCTCCAAACTTCACGCCTCTAACAGTTTGCTGGTAGATGAGGTTGGTGGCGACTGTATCGTCAGCAGCACAGTGCCACGGTGTGAAGATCTCCTTTCTGAAGAACAACCTCCATGGGGCATTCCTTTCCTGGGCTCCCTGCTCCTTGGCATACTGTTCACACTGAGACACAGCGTCCATGACGTGGTCGTTCCCGCTGCCCAAAGATGAGACCTAAATGCAGGTGAGGACAGTCAGACCATTACCAATTTTTTATAGCTGTTTGGCTGGGAGAAAATACTCTTTCTTATGACAGTGTTTATTTGATCTCAGACAACCTTGTCAAAAAGAGCAATGTAGAGAGAGAAGCCGAATCTATCCTGCAGGCTGATCTTGTCAGCCAAAGTGTTGCAGAGCTCCTTGGCCGTTGTGGCTGAGTCCGTCAGCAACGTTTTAGTGGTTCCGTCCATGAACGTCACCGGCAGCATAATGGGTTTCTTAGACTTGGTTGCCTGCATATGGATTTCACAACAATTAAGTAATGACATCCAGATGAATTGAGCTTTACCTGATTATGCATGTGTGTACCTGCAGCTCCAGCCAGGATGGAGGTTGTGTTCTCGTCCCGTTCACAAATGTTCTTCTCAATCTTTCTTCACAATATGGAGCATAACCCGGTGGCCCGCTACTGATGAAGTTCCTCAAGTACTACATGTTAACACCTATACTCATAAGTATACTCACTATACCATTACATATCTGGACTAAACCTTGGAAAAAGTGTCCTAACCTTGAGGAACTTGTCTGACGGGGAAAAGCAGCCGACACACAAACTGATGAGGATCCAACCTCGAGCATGAGAGCTCTTAGATGGGTTCTGACTCAGCTGTTTGCAGATCTGACAATAGATCTCATCCCTAACACAAAGATGACACAAATAAACCATTTCCACCCTCGCGACATTCTTATACCAGGACTTGAGCCAAGACAACCTGGGTGAAAACCACCACTAGACAATTTGGTAAATGTTTTTACCTCAGCGCTGGCCTCAGAATGCCATTACCGATGATGAAGTGGAGTTTCTCCAGGTTGGATGTTGGCCGGTCCTCCAGCATGCTGTTACCATGGACACCATACTCGCCATCGTTGAGGCGCTTTGTGACCTGAAAATTGTCCTTTACTTTGTAAATAAAGCGAGTCGCATGATAACACAACAGAAACATCTTCTCTTACCTCCTCGGTGATCTTAGATTTTTTCTTCAGTGTAAGAGAGACCAGTTTATGTCGGATACTATTCTTGCGAGGGCTGTCGGACTGAGGCATCTGAATATGGGAAAAGACAGGCCATAAATGGCTCTGAATTGTCAAATGTTTTAATAATGTAGTTTTGCTTTGTAGTTGTGATAGAAGCTCCTCACAGCTTCCCTTAACCTTCTCCAACTCACCTCTCCTTCCCCCTGGAGTGCCTGCAGTTCTCTCTTGTACGTCTTCTTTCCCAGGGTCTCGTAGATTTTGGTCATAACAGGAATCTTTTCGCTGCCGTCACTGATGGCTGTGTGGTATTTTGGCTCTGGCAAATCTCCCATGAACCTCAGGACTGTGATCCACACGGCCAGAGCCGCCTAGATTGTATCAAGGAATACACGTTACTGCTTTAGTAAGAATAAATGTGATGTTCTTGACATACCAGTTGGTCTCCTGCTTTAGTAAGAATAAATGTGATGTTCTTGACATACCAGTTGGTCTCCTTCATCATCATGAAAGAGCAGTGGCTGTTTCAGGGGTCGCCGGACGTATGTGTGTGTGGTGGTTCCCTGAAAGTAGGTGGCAGCAAACTTGGGAAACTTGTACTCAGACAGATCCTCTTCATCGTCATCTTCTGGCAAAGGGAGAGCCTCGTCCAAGTCCTCCTCCTCCAGCTCCCGGTGGGTTCGTTCCAGGTCCTGCACAGGAGGAAGAATTAAATTATAAATAAATGATAAATGGGTTATACTTGTATAGCGCTTTTCTACCTTCAAGGTACTCAAAGCGCTTTGACAGTATTTCCACATTCACCCATTCACACACATTCACACACTGATGGCGGGAGCTGCCATGCAAGGCGCTAACCAGCAGCCATCAGGAGCAAGGGGTGAAGTGTCTTGCCCAAGGACACAACGGACGTGACTAGGATGGTAGAAGGTGGGGATTGAACCCCAGTAACCAGCAACCCTCCGATTGCTGGCACGGCCACTCTACCAACTTCGCCACGCCGTCCCCAGGTCCATTAACAGGTCCATACTTTTTGACTATAGTTATCAAAACAAACATCTATCATCTGACCTCAAAGCCAGCAGGAGCTTGTCCTTCCTGACCAGGAAAAGAACTCGTAGTCCCCAGGAAGCCAAACATTTTGTCCACCATGTCTGAGTCATTGACAGGCTCCGTACGGGCACGTTCCATCTGTTCCACCAGCTCTTTCTTTCTCCTCGCCTCCTCCTTATCCTTCTTCTCCCGTTCTGCGTCCTCTTTGGCCAACTGGGTCAGACGCTCCTGAAGTGGACAATTAATTAGAGTGCAGTGAAAGACATCGCAGGAAGACCAATGACTTTCTCCCGTTAAGTCCATTAACAATATGTCTCAGTGACAATTAGCCTACCTGGTGTTTGCGTTCAGCTTCAGCCTTGGCTTTCTTTGCAGACATCTGGTTCCTCAGTTTGGTCTCTTCAGCCAGGCGCATCTTCTCAGCCTCCAGCCTCCTTCGATACTGACAGAAGCAAGAAAAAAAAGACAATGGGGTTTTTGGTGTTTTACCAAAAATAAAGTCAATTTCGGATCAATTGATCCTAGCTTAACATGTTGACAGTAGTATCTGTATCAATATGCTACAGGTGTGCCCAGGTGTCTACCTCGCCCCTCAGTCTGCGGTATAACCTCCGTGCAATCATTCCTTTGGTGTAAGCTTGGATAGTGATGATGGCCCACAGACGGTGTCTAAAAGCACGGCGCACTAAGAAGCCTCGGCAATGACCCTGAAAGCCTGTTATGCGCTGTCGGGCCACGTGATACGACGCACACAACTTCCTGGAGCGGACCATAGCCTGGAGGCGAGAGAAACCTGCCCGCATCTGAGGAGGAATAAAATATTATGAGTTCACACATTATTGTTGATGATGATCGATTATTGATGATGATCCTCACAGCTCCATAATTCTTTCTGCAGAGGTATCCTCGCCAAGTTTTCTGGATCAACACAGTCGACTTCCTCATCCTCAGGAAGTTGGATCTGATGGATAGAAATTATACAAATTTCTTTAAGTTTTAGCTTTCCTAAAGAATGCGGAAACATGTCCAAACTAATGTTGATATACCTGTCCTTAAAACCTCGAACAACCTTCTGGATGAGGATGACCTTATCAGTGATGGCCTTGTCTCTCTCAATCTCCAGCAACATGTCATGATGATCCTACAGAACCAGAAAGTTTATCTCCATCTGCTGTCTCTCTACTAAATTGCAATACTCCACAAGTGTCTGTGGTCATTGCTGAAAGTTTGTGAGGTCCAACATGAATGATGATGGGTAAAAGTCATCCCAAGTGTCAGAAGCAGTGCTTCCACTCTTTGCTCTCTGGCCCTCCCATACATGCTCACACTGCTTCTATGAATGTAGCAATCAGGCCTCATCACTGACTGCTTCTATGTATAGCTAATTGTGGATCCAGGGCGAACTCACACCACTTTTACCAGATCTCTTCTCCTCAACATGGACAGTTACAGCTGTGAACATTTCTTGGATTATCTGTTTGTGAACTCTGGCCCACTTGACCCATCATCTTTCTGCCTGTTAGAGTGAACCTGTTTCTGTTGCTTTCCTGACTGATCTTTCATCAATAGTATCTTCCTGGCCATCACCAGTAAGCACTGCTTGCTCTTGACTTCCCTCTGACTAACCACCGATATGTCTTCGTAGAGGAGATTCCTGCCCCCTAATTACTCTCCCCTGCTACTCAACGTGTTACTCTGTACCCCTTTACTAGTTCAGCCTTTCCAACATGTGAGTACTTCTCCACCTCATCCTTTGATCTCTATATACCGCTGCTCTCTCCTGCCAGTCTCTATTTCAGCGCTTCAGCTGAAAACACGTGACTGCTAATAAAATACTGCCACTGATCCTACTGACCTCTGGTGGTTGTTTGTATTTGGCTTCAACATCCTAACCACAAATGACATGAGTCTTTATGGACCTTGCTTTGTGTTTTTGATACAGAAAAGGGTTTTTCCGAACGTTCTCCCACAAAGTTGGAAGCACACAATTTGTCCATTTCGATATTAATTCAGCATTCCATTTTGAGTCTGTCTTCTCTAGTAAATCTTTCTGTCCTCTGGATGGTTCATCAGCTTCCTGTCAGGAAAGAGTGGTTGATGCTCTTTCCTTTGCCCCCTGCACTTTATCCTTCCTGTTAAGCTTCCTGACCAGCTAAGGCACTCTTCAGTCAGCAACTAATACACGAGTCAAACGAGATCCACCTCAAAACACAAAGTTGCCTTTACAGATCATGTCTGTATGACACTGACAATTCCAGTAAAGCAAAGCACACATCTAAACATTTATAAGGAACGTATTAGTCTAGGAATATAAACCTCCAACATACACACACAGAGGGAAACAAAAACATACTCTTTCCTGTCAGTGATCATGTGCACTAGAAACAATCATAGCAGAGCTTCACTCACACCGGCATCAACTGGTTTTATCAGATTTTGTTTGCACAAGATCACCAACAACATTCAGTCATAACATGCATTTAGTGTGCATACATACATGCACTATATGGATGTAACAGCTCTTAATCAATGATAAACTTGTGTAAATATTTAAATAATTTTAACATTTGTGCATCTCTGTTATGGTCCAACATCAAAGACGTCTGGTTTCACAAATAGACACACATAGTAGTTTAAGTAGTACACAAAAACCTAAATTGGGCTCGGTTGGTAGAGTGGCCGTGCCAGCAACATACCTGCCAACTACTCCGGTTTTCCCGTAATTAGTACGGTTTTCATCAACCTATTCCGGGTTACGGTTGCAGTGATAAAAAATACGGTTTTTCATTAATTAAAAAAAAATTTTTTTTTAAACAATGACAATCGACACTGCTTCCCGTAAATTCCTGTCGAGCCATTCCGAATGCCATGCGCGAGGCTATTTATAGCACCGCTGCCAAGCACGAGGCACCTGTTGCCCATTGTTTCCAAACGAGCGAACGATCATGGAATCAGCCGGAGAAAAATCGCAAACGAGTCTTAAACCGAAAAGAAAACTGCAGTCATTCCGTGAAGAATATTCAAAAGCCTATCCGGGAATAATTATCCGTTCCAAAAAGGGTGAAAACTACGCGAATTGCACCTTGTGCAGACAAGATTTTTCGATCGGACACGGAGGAATTAGCGATGTAAAAGACCACGTTGGGACAAAAAAACACAAGTCTAATGCCGTTGCTAGCGATACAA
Source organism: Nerophis lumbriciformis (assembly GCF_033978685.3). Lineage (NCBI taxonomy): Eukaryota > Metazoa > Chordata > Actinopteri > Syngnathiformes > Syngnathidae > Nerophis > Nerophis lumbriciformis. Next base: position 3,417,796 of record NC_084564.2, read on the forward strand.
GTGGAAAACTTTGGATTTTAGCCGCAAAAAGGTAATGACACCAATGTTATCTATTGGAATTGTTTAGTACTGTTATACTGTTAAAAGTGTTTATACTATTTATGCTTTCAAGTCCAAGTTGAAGAAATCTTGTTAAATGTTGACAGCATAACTACCAAAATACAGAAGTATGTCCTTAATATTTTTGCAGTGCTATTTCTGTTGAAAAGTTAAAATGATTACATTAGAGATGTGATGTGCCACTTTTCAAGTGTCTGATGGCTTAAATTCATTTTCATTAATTTTTCATATTTTTAATTCTTTTGAAAGGCTTACAAAAAAACTACATTTGAATTGTAATTCCATGCTATTGACAGGACTATTATTTTTAATTAAGTCAGCTTACCATGTTTACAGTATGATAATTGTGATAGAAATGTGAATTTTAGGCACAGAATATTTTTTACAATTGAACAAGGCAGTAGATTATACAAGCTTGGACAGAAAGTTAATAATGACACCAATTTTTTTTTTATGGAATTGTTTAGTACTGTTTTACCATTTGTTTACTGTAAAAAGTATTTATACTTTCAATTAACAAATTGAAGTCTTGTGAAAGGTTGACAGGATAACTGGCATTAACTGTCAAAATAATTTCAAACTATTGAAGTTAGCTTACAGAATAAACATGTCAATCAACCCATATGATTTTTGCTGTAATATTTTTGTTTTGAAAAGTCACTGTGACTGATAGAAAAGTGATGGTTTTAGCAACATTTTAACCTGTCTGAATGCTAATAATCATTTTGCGTCGGGGGGGGGGCGAAGCTGAACCCCCCACCAGGACTTTGTCCTGGACCTACCGGGGCCTGCGGCCCCTGGACCCTGGCTACTAGGTTTTTCTGATTTCAAAAGTTGGCAGGTATGCAGCAACTTGAGGGTTCCAGGTTCGATCCCCGCTTCTGTCATCCTAGTCACAGCTGTTGTGTCCTTGGGAAAGACACTTCACCCACCTGCTCCCAGTGCCACCCACACTGGTTTAAATGTAACTTAGATAATGGTTTTCACTATGTAAAGTGCTTTTGAGTCACTAGAGAAAAGCGCAATATAAATATAATTAACTTCACTTCACTACTAAATGTCATGTTTGTGTGATCATGTTTTTGTTTTGGTCATGTTCGTTTTGGTTTTTGGACTTTTTGTGCACTTTTGTTTTGTCACCATAGCAACCATTAGTTTTCACCTGTCACGTCACGCACCTGTTTCACATTTTGAGTCACACAGCTGTTTTCGTTAATCATCTCTATAGTATTTAAGTTCATTGTTTTCAGTTTGTCGTTCTGACGACATCCTCACATCTATGCTCTGTACATTTCTGACACTTGTTTTCATGTCCATCCTTCATGCTGCTACTTTTGTCCAAGCCAAGTAAGTTTTTGTTTATTAATGCTATAGTCTTTTGGTTTCATAGTTTGTTCTCCGCCACTGTGCGCGCTTTTCGTTTGTACTTTTTTTGCTATAGTCTTTTGGTTTCATAGTTTGTTCTCCGCCACTGTGCGCGCTTTTCGTTTGTACTTTTTTAAAATATATTAAATAAATCATGTACCTTCATTCCCGTCTCGCCCGAGCCAACTTTCCGTTGCATCCCGGAAAGGCAAACACCCAGTACCAAGTCTTGACACTAAATGTTTTAAACAGTTACCTTGAGGAAGATTTTGGTCTTTCCCATCTGCCAGTCGTCATCTCGGCCAAGCACAGCCTCAGCAATCCTCTGACAGGTTCCTCTCAAATCCTCCTAGAGGACATACACACCCAAACAGGGATCGACTGTTAGTCTCTGTGCCAGAAATCTCCAGTATATGCCCTAACTATTTTCTTCCTCGTGGCTGTGAGCGGAATAGGGATGTTATTCGGACACCTTATTAGAGCTATGCTTTTTTCAGTTGCTTTTGTTATTATTTACCTTCTTGTGGTCTAATATTTTGGAACCCAGTGTTGGGTTAGTTACTGAAAACCAGTAACTAGTTACAGTTACTAGTTACTTTATTTCAAAAGTAACTCAGTTACTTACACCAAAAAGTAATGCGTTACTGTGAAAAGTAACTATTTAGTTACTTCTTCTACTTTTTTTTTTTTTTAAAGCTCCCATTAATGCCCTTTTAGCCTTCATTTCAGTACTGTTATTGCACTGGAGAATAATACAATGTGTTGATCAACTTGACATGCATTTGCATCACTGAACTCTGCTAAGCAATGTGCTCTACATACAACACACAAAGACAAAGATATGTTTCAAAGGGCCAATTTATTTCAGGCCAGAACAAATTGACAAAACTATTTTAAATAACTGCAACATAACATACATAAGTAACAAACGGCATAATAACACTAACACTAACCACGTTAAACCCAGATTCCGAACTAACAAAGGTCTTAACTCATTCTCTTTCTATGCCACTTCAATATGGAATGCACTCCCAACAGGTGTAAAAGAAAGGGCATCTCTATCCTCCTTCAAAACCGCACTAAAAGAACACCTCCAGGCAACTACAACCCTAAACTAACACCCTCCCTTCCACATAATACCTCTTCGGATTGTAAATAATCAAATGTAGACACTTTTTGTTATACTTTCTGATCTCTCTCTCTGTGTCCACTACTTGCTATACATATCCTACCAAGTCAGTCCTACACTGTTTCAATGTCCATTTCTCTGATGATGCAATTGTTGATGACTGAAGTGTTGATACCAACCAAACCTAACCCACGTCTCTGCTTCGCTGCAATCAAACACACTCAGATCCTCAGTTTCTAGCCGATACTACATAAAAAGTAACGTAAAATAACGCAGTAACGCATCATGTAGTAACGGTAACTGAGTTACTGAATGTAAAAAATAACGCGTTAGATTACTAGTTACGGCCGAAACTAACGGCGTTACAAAGTAACGCGTTAGTCCCAACACTGTTGGAACCACACCTGTTTGTACGCTGGCTTGACTCCTGGCATAAGCACACGGTAGCGGTCCACAAATTCCACAAAGGTGTAGCGAATGGGATACCCTGCACGGCGGATGCGGATAGTCTCCATCATTCCCGAGTACCTCAGCTGGCGCACACAGAGGTCCCGGTCAAACAGCTGCAATACAAAAAACTGTTTACTCCTCAAGACTCAGCATCTTTAAATGAAGTTCAGCAATTGTTAGTGCAGACATCTAGAATTGTAACAAAATACTATTTATGCCTATTTATTAAATGCTATTCATGCCAAAAAAAAGTAAAACATTTTCTTTTAAAGGATGCACCGCACATACACACTCACCATGGGCTTCTTGTATTCATTGGGTTTGATGCAGCGAACAAAAAACGGCTGACAGACACTCAGAGTTCTCATCAACAACTCCAGAGATCTTTTGAACTGACTGCTAAGAGTGGGAGATCGCTTCCTGGTCTCCGCCCCCTAAATGTGCACACACACACACACACACACACACACGTGTCAGACAGCAAAAAAATTGGTTGTTTTGTCCTTCCTGAGCTCAACCTTCTTCCTCTTTAATTTTAAACTGGCAGTAGCATTGAGAATAATTGTGATCATCAAATCGGGAGATTTTACAGGTCTCGTACTTAATTTATGTTTTACCTTAGAGAGAGTGCTGGAAGGAAGACAAGAAGCAGGAGCAAAACCACACAGAAACTGCAAAGAAGCAGGGTGAACATGCAAAGATCACACACACGCAAAGAGAAGTGACTTGGATACGTTTGTAGAAACATGCAGGACAGGATAAAGTTTCACCAGACGACATTCCACTTCCTTTATTTGTTTCTAGATGACAACATACCTGCCAACTACTCCGGTTTTCCCGTAATTAGTACGGTTTTCATCAACCTATTCCGGGTTACGGTTGCAGTGATAAAAAATACGGTTTTTCATTAATTAAAAAAAATATATTTTTTTTAAGTTTTATTCACGAAATCGCGTAACAACAATGACAATCGACACTGCTTCCCGTAACTTCCTATCGAGCCATTCCGAATGCCATGCGCGAGGCTATTTATAGCACCGCTGCCAAGCACGAGGCACCAGTTGCCATTGTTTCCAAACGAGCGAACGATCATGGAATCAGCCGGAGAAAAAATCGCAAACGAGTCTTAAACCGAAAAGAAAACCGCGGTCATTCCGTGAAGAATATTCAAAAGCCTATCCGGGAATAATTATCCGTTCCAAAAAGGGTGAAAACTACGCGAATTGCACCTTGTGCAGACAAGATTTTTCGATCGGACACGGAGGAATTGGCGATGTAAAAGACCACGTTGGGACAAAAAAAACACAAGTCTAATGCCGTTGCTAGCGATACAAGTGGAAAGCTTTCAACGTTTTTCGGATTTTAGCCACAAAAAGGTAATGACACCAATGTTATCTATTGGAATTGTTTAGTACTGTTAAAAGTGTTTATACTATTTATGCTTTCAAGTCCAAGTTGAAGAAATCTTGTTAAATGTTGACAGCATAACTACCAAAATACAGAAGTATGTCCTTAATATTTTTGCAGTGCTATTTCTGTTGAAAAGTTAAAATGATTACATTAGAGATGTGATGTGCCACTTTTCAAGTGTCTGATGGCTTAAATTAATTTTCATGAATTTTTCATATTTTGAATTCTTTTGAAAGGCTTACAAAAAAACTACATTTGAATTGTAATTCCATGCTATTGACAGGACTATTAATTTTAATGAAGTTAGCTTACCATGTTTACAGTATGATAATTGTGATAGAAATGTGAATTTTAGGCACAGAATATTTTATTCACGAAATCGCGTAACAATCGACACTGCTTCCCGTAACTTCCTATCGAGCCATTCCGAATGCCATGCGCGAGGCTAATTATAGCACCGCTGCCAAGCACGAGGCACCAGTTGCCATTGTTTCCAAACGAGCGAACGATCATGGAATCAGCCGGAGAAAAATCGCAAACGAGTCTTAAACCGAAAAGAAAACCGCAGTCATTCCGTGAAGAATATTCAAAAGCCTATCCGGGAATAATTATCCGTTCCAAAAAGGGTGAAAACTACGCGAATTGCACCTTGTGCAGACAAGATTTTTCGATCGGACACGGAGGAATTAGCGATGTAAAAGACCACGTTGGGACAAAAAAACACAAGTCTAATGCCGTTGCTAGCGATACAAGTGGAAAACTTTCAACGTTTTTCGTCGCCCAAACAGATTCTTTGGATGTGATAAATGCCAAAGTTTTATTTACGGAGGCAATAATTGAGCATGGACTTCCAATCGCACTGGCTGATCACATGGGACAGTTATTTCGGAAAATGTTTCCCGACTCGAAAATCGCCAAAAAATATGGATGTGGTCGAACCAAAACATCAAACATTATTCAGTGTCTTGGAACAGAATCCTCAAAAAGTATCGCCGATGTCATGAAGACGGAACCATTTAGCATGTCGACTGACGGCAGCACCGATTATGACGATGTAAAACTGTACCCCATTTGTGTTCGATATTTCGATGACGATATGATAATTGTGATAGAAATGTGAATTTTAGGCACAGAATATTTTTTACAATTGAACAAGGCAGTAGATTATACGAGCTTGGACAGAAAGTTAATAATGACACCAATTTTTTTTTTTTATGGAATTGTTTAGTACTGTTTTACCATTTGTTTACTGTAAAAAGTGTTTATACTGTTTATACTTTCAATGAACAAATTGAAGTCTTGTGAAAGGTTGACAGGATAACTGGCATTAACTGTCAAAATAATTTCAAACTATTGAAGTTAGCTTACAGAATAAACATGTCAATCAACCCATATGATTTTTGCTGTAATATTTTTGTTTTGAAAAGTCACTGTGACTGATAGAAAAGTGATGGTTTTAGCAACATTTTAACCTGTCTGAATGCTAATAATCATTTTGCGTCGGGGGGCGAACCTGAACCCCCCACCAGGACTTTGTCCTGGACCTACCGGGGCCTGCGGCCCCTGGACCCTGGCTACTAGGTTTTTCTGATTTCAAAAGTTGGCAGGTATGTGACAATAATATTTTAGAATTTTTTGATGGTCTTTATCATGCTTGAATTAACATTGTGTGTGTTACCATGGCAACATCTGCTTGGAAGATCTGTTTAATGAACTTGTTCTTGGAAGAGTGAACCAGTTGGATGATGTCACCATATAAAGTGTCCCTGTTCTTCTCCAGGAAGCCTGTAAGACACACACGGACACATCACAAGTACAAGTGTGAAGGCTTAGTGACGACCCTGGGGTGACCTCTGACCTCTGGTTTCGTAGTAAACAACTCCAGCAAAGTGTTGGATGCCAAATTGGGTTTCGTAGTTGTTCTTTGGTGGGATGTAGTTGGTGTTGACTTTGTGTTGAAAGTTGAGTTTGTTCAGCATTGTGCTGTCAGTGCCCTGCAACAAACAATTAAAACGTCACTTCTCAGAGGCTTTGAAGAAACTTAACACGGTCACCATCAACATAGTTAATTCGAGTTTTTGTGTGTCCACCTTAGGGAACCTGCTCTCCTCGTCGATGAGTGAGATGATGTTCATGGGCTTGATGGCGATCATGTCCAGGGCGTCCTGGTTGTCGGTGAACTCGATGTGCTGCCAGTTGATGTTCTCCAGGTTGTACTCTTCTTGTTCCAGCTTGAAGACGTGACGCACAAAGAACTGCTGCAGGTTCTCGTTGGCGAAGTTGATGCAAAGTTGCTCGAAGCTGGTGAGGTCCGTCACAAGTTTTTAGATAATGCCGACATGACTTAAACTGTGCATGTGTTTGTGTTCAAGGCCGGCTCCTGGCATAAACACTCTATGTCATGGGTGTCAAACACGTTTTCACTTAGGGCCACATCACAGTTATGGCTGCATTTAGAGGGCCGCTTGTAACCATGAATCATTTATGAATATAAATGTATAAGGATTCACCTCCTGGTATTAGTATACAATTGCATACCTGCCAACTACTCCGGTTTTCCCGTAATTAGTACGGTTTTCATCAACCTATTCCGGGTTACGGTTGCAGTGATAAAAATACGGTTTTTTATTAATTAAAAATGTTTTTTTTTTAAAGTTTTATTCACGAAATCGCGTAACAACAATGACAATCGACACTGCTTCCCGTAACTTCCTATCGAGCCATTCCGAATGCCATGCGCGAGGCTATTTATAGCACCGCTGCCAAGCACGAGGCACCTGTTGCCATTGTTTCCAAACGAGCGAACGATCATGGAATCAGCCGGAGAAAAATCGCAAACGAGTCTTAAACCGAAAAGAAAACTGCAGTCATTCCGTGAAGAATATTCAAAAGCCTATCCGGGAATAATTATCCGTTCCAAAAAGGGTGAAAACTACGCGAATTGCACCTTGTGCAGACAAGATTTTTCGATCGGACACGGAGGAATTAGCGATGTAAAAGACCACGTTGGGACAAAAAAACACAAGTCTAATGCCGTTGCTAGCGATACAAGTGGAAAACTTTCAACGTTTTTCGGATTTTAGCCACAAAAAGGTAATGACACCAATGTTATCTATTGGAATTGTTTAGTACAGTTATACTGTTAAAAGTGTTTATACTATTTATGCTTTCAAGTCCAAGTTGAAGAAATCTTGTTAAATGTTGACAGCATAACTACCAAAATACAGAAGTATGTCCTTAATATTTTTGCAGTGCTATTTCTGTTGAAAAGTTCAAATGATTACATTAGAGATGTGATGTGCCACTTTTCAAGTGTCTGATGGCTTAAATTAATTTTCATTAATTTTTCATATTTTGAATTCTTTTGAAAGGCTTACAAAAAAAACTACATTTGAATTGTAATTCCATGCTATTGACAGGACTATTAATTTTAATGAAGTTAGCTTACCATGTTTACAGTATGATAATTGTGATAGAAATGTGAATTTTAGGCACAGAATATTTTTTACAATTGAACAAGGCAGTAGATTATACAAGCTTGGACAGAAAGTTAATAATGACACCAATTTTTTTTTTAATGGAATTGTTTAGTACTGTTTTACCATTTGTTTACTGTAAAAAGTGTTTATACTGTTTATACTTTCAATTAACAAATTGAAGTCTTGTGAAAGGTTGACAGGATAACTGGCATTAACTGTCAAAATAATTTCAAACTATTGAAGTTAGCTTACAGAATAAACATGTCAATCAACCCATATGATTTTTGCTGTAATATTTTTGTTTTGAAAAGTCACTGTGACTGATAGAAAAGTGATGGTTTTAGCAACATTTTAACCTGTCTGAATGCTAATAATCATTTTGCGTCGGGGGGCGAACCTGAACCCCCCACCAGGACTTTGTCCTGGACCTACCGGGGCCTGCGGCCCCTGGACCCTGGCTACTAGGTTTTTCTGATTTCAAAAGTTGGCAGGTATGCAATTGCCTATGCATTTAATTTAATTATTTTTTTTAAACAACCCTTTAGATTTTGCAGTAAAAAAAACTGGCAGCTTAGTCGCCACAATTTTACCACAACATTTATGGTGGTATTTACAGCATATTACTGTAAATGGAAAATCGTATTATAGTTTTTTTTACTGTAAAATTCTGATAACTGAGCTGACAGTTTGTTTGTTTTTACCAGAAAATCTATTGTAATTTTTACCATGTACAATTTGATGGAAAATCATAAGTCAAGCAGATATATATATTTTTTTAACCAAAACAAAGTTTGAAATGTATTATATTTATTGCATTATTAGGGGGGCGGTGCCTCTGGATTGGCAGACCGGGGTGGTGGTTCCTCTCTTTAAGAAGGGGAACCGGAGGGTGTGTTCTAACTATCGTGGGATCACACTCCTCAGCCTTCCCGGTAAGGTCTATTCAGGTGTACTGGAGAGGAGGCTACGCCGGATAGTCGAACCTCGGATTCAGGAGGAACAGTGTGGTTTTCGTCCTGGTCGTGGAACTGTGGACCAGCTCTATACTCTCGGCAGGGTCCTTGAGGGTGCATGGGAGTTTGCCCAACCAGTCTACATGTGCTTTGTGGACTTGGAGAAGGCATTCGACCGTGTCCCTCGGGAAGTCCTGTGGGGAGTGCTCAGAGAGTATGGGATATCGGACTGTCTGATTGTGGCAGTCCGCTCCCTGTATGCTCAGTGCCAGAGCTTGGTCCGCATTGCCGGCAGTAAGTCGGACACGTTTCCAGTGAGGGTTGGACTCCGCCAAGGCTGCCCTTTGTCACCCATTCTGTTCATAACTTTTATGGACAGAATTTGTAGGCGCAGTCAAGGCGTTGAGGGGATCTGGTTTGGTGGCTGCAGGATTAGGTCTCTGCTTTTTGCAGATGATGTGGTCCTGATGGCTTCATCTGGCCAGGATCTTCAGCTCTCACTGGATCGGTTCGCAGCCGAGTGTGAAGTGACTGGGATGAGAATCAGCACCTCCAAGTCCGAGTCCATGGTTCTCGCCCGGAAAACGGTGGAGTGCCATCTCCGGGTTGGGGAGGAGATTTTGCCCCAAGTGGAGGAGTTCAAGTACCTCGGAGTCTTGTTCACGAGTGGGGGAAGAGTGGATCGTGAGATCGACAGGCGGATCGGTGCGGCGTCTTCAGTAATGCAGACGCTGTATCGATCCGTTGTGGTGAAGAAGGAGCTGAGCCGGAAGGCAAAGCTCTCAATTTACCGGTCGATCTACGTTCCCATCCTCACCTATGGTCATGAGCTTTGGGTTATGACGGAAAGGACAAGATCACGGGGCTCTCCCTTAGAGATAGGGTGAGAAGCTCTGCCATCCGGGAGGAGCTCAAAGTAAAGCCGCTGCTCCTCCACATCGAGAGGAGCCAGATGAGGTGGTTTGGGCATCTGGTCAGGATGCCACCCGAACGCCTCCCTAGGGAGGTGTTTAGGGCACGTCCGACCGGTAGGAGGCCGCGGGGAAGACCCAGGACACGTTGGGAAGACTATGTCTCCTGGCTGGCCTGGGAACGCCTCGGGGTCCCACAGGAAGAGCTGGACGAAGTGGCTGGGGAGAGGGAAGTCTGGGCTTCCCTGCTTAGGCTGCTGCCCCCGCGACCCGACCTCGGATAAGCGGAAGAAGATGGATGGATGGATGGCATTATTAGATAATTATAATTATTGTATTTTTTTCTGTCAAAATGGTAAGAACAAATACATTTTATAAGAAAAGATAAAGTACTTTGAGTACCTTGAGTTTGACATCTATGCTCTATGTGGTTGTTTAGAGCCACAACCACTAGGGCAGGGTGACATGTTTAAAAAGACGCTGACCAGTTTAACTCAATTTAAATGTGCACAGATGTATATTCTCAACTACATTAGACATTTAAAGACTTGGGTGTTTAATTTGTGTAGCAACTTGGGAAATGAAACCCTGAAACTATGGAAGACCAAAATGGGGCCGCAAAAAATATGTGATATAGGGCCACAAAAAGCTTGGCACTGTCTGTGTTGTACCTGTTGACTGTGAAGTTTTCGAAGCCAAAGATGTCTAACAGTCCGATGCAGCGACGGATAGCTTTGGCCTGTGAGGATGGATGCTTGTAGATGGCAGCGTTGATCTTTTCCACGATCCACACAAACAAGCGGCCGTAAATACCCTGCAGACACACACGTCACACATCTTTGTTGCATCGGCTTAGTAAATTAATTACATCAGGTCCGGTGTTTCACAGTGTTTCACCTTCACGAAGGCGTCGCGCACATCCAAAGCTTGCTCCATGCTGAGGGGGGTGGAAACCGTTTCTCCTCTAGTGATCAAAGTTCTACTTGTCACACAGTTCATCAAGTCCTTGCCATCCACCTGGACTCACAGACATACACAATACTCTTACATTTCTTATTATTACCATAATCCTTATAAGTGAACTTGTCGCCCAACTATTAAGGTTTATACCAGAGGTGGGTAGTAACGCGCTACATTTACTCCGTTACATCTACTTGAGTAACTTTTGGGATAAATTGTACTTCTAAGAGTAGTTTTAATGCAACATACTTTTACTTGAGTATATTTATAGAGAAGAAACGCTACTTTTACTCCGCTACTTTTATCTACATTCAGCTCGCTACTCGCTACTAATTTTGATCGATCTGTTAATGCACGCTTTGTTTGTTTTGGTCTGTCAGACAGACCTTCATAGTGCCTGCGTTTCAACAAATACAGTCACTGGTGACGTTCACTCCGTTCCACCAATCAGATGCAGTCACTGGTGACGTTGGACCAATCAAACAGAGCCAGGTGGTCACATGACCTGACTTAAACAAGTTGAAAAACTTATTGGGGTGTTACCATTTAGTGGTCAATTGTACGGAATATGTACTGTACTGTGCAATCTACTAATAAAAGTTCCAATCAATCAATCAAAAGTGTGAAGGAAAAAATACCCTTTTTTATTTCAACCGTACATCCCGTCAAAGGCCTAAAGACTGACTGCACAGTTCCTGTCTTCACAATAAAAGTGCCGCTCCATCGCGCCTGCGCTTTCAAAATAAGAGTCTCCGAAAGCCAGCGCAAATAAGCTAGCAAGCTAGCAAGCTACGGAGTTTGCCGCCAATGTATTTCTTGTAAAGTGTATAAAAACGAATATGGAAGCTGGACGAATAAGAAGCCAAAAACCAACCACTTTCATGTGGTATTAGACAGAAAGGAGGAACTTTTTTTCTCCTCCATTTGAAAACGTGGACGTTATCATCACTACTGTCTGATTACAATCAATGCAAGTCATCAGAATCAGGTAATACACCAACTTATATTCTTGTCTTCATGAAAGAAAGGAATCTATATGTGTTAAACATGCATGTATATTCATTAAAACACCTTTAACATGTAAACAAAAACGGCAAAATAAATAAATATAAATTATATACTGTATATATCAATGTATGTATATATATATATATATATATATATATGTGTATATATATGTGTGTGTGTGTATTAGAGATGCGCGGTTTGCGGGCACAACCGCGGAGTCCGTGGATTATCCGCGGATCGGGCGGATGAAATTTAAAAAAATTAGATTTTATCCGCGGGTCGGGTCGGGTTGGGTGGTTAAAAAAAAAAAAGATTTTAAATAGATTCAGGCGGGTGGCAGTTAAACCAATTGGTAAATATATATACATAGTTAAATGTTGTTACCCACATACGAAAAACGAGCAGGCACCTGCAGCATATGCCACAACAGAAGAAAAAAAAAAAGAAGAGATGGACACTTTTACGGAGCGGAGAAGGGACGCCTCGCCGGGGTCCGGGACCGAGGCCCCTTCCCCCGAGAGGGCCCCACCGGGAGCCGTAGCTGAGGCGATCCGCGAGAAGGGCCCGACGCACGTCCAGGGTCACCACCGCGCCCACCGCACTGACACCCCGCCTCGTCCGCCTTCGCCGCGGCCGGCGTCACGCGCAGCAGGTAAGCAGCTTACCTGCCCGCCACCCCCGTGGCCAGGGGCTCGTAACAGGGGTCACTCCGCGCGCTCCACCCGCGCAGCTTACCTGCCCGCCACCCCTGTTGCCGGGGGCGCGTAACAGGGGTCACTCCGCGCGCAGTGCGCTCACGAAAGGGGTGGGTCTCACCCTGGTTGATATAGACAGCAGCTAGGACGGTGGCCATGGAAGTTGGAACCCGCTAAGGAGTGTGTAACAACCCACCTGCCGAATCAACTAGCCCTGAAAATGGATGGCGCTGGAGCGTCGGGCCCATACCCGGCCGTCGCCGGCAGCGAGACGCGCTTGGAGGTGCGCTCAGCACGGCTCCCATATGATTGCGCACTGGTGTGCGCCTGGGTCGTGACAGCGTGGCACGCGAATGTCTGTGCTGCATTGGATCAGTCTCCTTTCTTTAACAGGCAAAAGCTTTATAACCTCACTAATGCCTTGCATCGTCTATATTAGATATATAACAACGGGCGGATGCGGTTCTGATCAAATGTTAGATCGGGTGGATTGCGGATGGTTGACGACTTTCTGATGCGGTTGCGGATGAAATAATTGCCTATCCGCGCATCTCTAGTGTGTATATATATATATATATAGATATGTGTGTGTGTGTGTGTGTGTGTATATGTTACTCATCAGTTACTCAGTACTTGAGTAGTTTTTTCACAACATACTTTTTACTTTTACTCAAGTAAATATTTGGGTGACTACTCCTTACTTTTACTTGAGTAATAAATCTCTAAAGTAACAGTACTCTCTTACTTGAGTACAATTTCTGGCTACTCTACCCACCTCTGGTTAATACTGTCTAACAGGGCTAGTCAGCTAGCAAGTTCGGTACTAAAAACCCAAAGAGAGTAACATTAGATTACAATAGATTCCTAAAAAGACAAGCGCTCTGTCATATAGATGATCTTTGACCAGCTTTGCTTTGCAGTAACCCCGAGAGGGACAAGTGGTAGAAAATGGATGCTTTTCAGTAGTTCCTTAAAAAAAAGAGCTCCTGTTTTATGAACAGGGCTATTGTTTTCCGAATTTAGTAACTCTCACAAAATCAAATGTCTACTGCATTATCATCATCACCTCTAATAGTGTTGCTGCAGTCGTAAGATGCGGGCTGCGGACCACCTCACAGGCATCCAGGTTGTCATAGGTACGGGCTGGAGGTAAGTACAGCATTCAAAATGTGTAATGACACGCCAATAAAGAATAAACAGACTTCAGATGATCAAAGAGCAAGATGTTCACCTTCATAGCGCAGGTTGCCCATGTGCAAAATGGATGCCAGCAGTTTTGAGATCTCCCAATTCTCTTTGTCAGTAAACATTAGAACCTGCGGCATGTTGGATGTCGGTCATCCACAACAACATGCACACCGTCACTAAGTGAGTGCACGTACCTTCATGGCGGATCGGATGTTGGAGTACTCCTTCATGTCGTCACGGCCGTCACACACTGTGCATTTCCCCTGCACATGCACACACACTCTGCTTATCAGTATAACATTAACACATTATTCATTGCATCTACACTGAACAAAATATAGATGAAACACTTGTTTTTGCTCCCATTTTTCAGGAGTTGAACTCAAAGATTTAAAACGTATACTCCTATACACCGATTCCTCTCAAATATTGTTCACAAATCTGTCTAAATCTGTGTTAGTGAGCATTTCTTCTTTGCCAAGATAATCCATCCCACCGTACAGGTGTGGCATATCAAGATGCTGATTAAACCGCATGATCATTGTACAGGTATGCCTTAGGCTGCCCACGAAAAAAGTCCACTTTGAAATGTGCAGTTTTATCACACAGCACAATGCCAAAGATGTTGCAAGTTTTGAGGGAGCATGCAGTCGGCATGCCATACTTGCCAACCTTGAGACCTCCGAATTCAGGAGGTGGGGGGTGGGGGCGTGGTCGGGGGTGGGGGCGGGGCGTGGTTAAGAGGGGAGGAGTATATTGACAGCTAGAATTCACCAAGTCAAGTATTTCATATATATATATATATATATATATATATATTAGAGATGCGCGGTTTGCGGGCACAACCGCGGAGTCCGCGGATTATCCGCGAATCGGGCGGATGAAATTTAAAAAAATTAGATTTTATCAGCGGGTCGGGTCGGGTCGGGCGATTGAAATTTAAAAAAATTAGATTTTAAATAGATTCAGGCGGGTGGCAGTTAAACCAATTGGGAAATATATATACATAGTTAAATGTTGTTACCCACATACGAAAAACGAGCAGGCACCTGCTGCATATGCCACAACAGAAGAAAAAAAAAAGAGATGGACACTTTTACGGAGCGGAGAAGGCCCCCGACGCCTCGCCGGGGTCCGGGACCGAGGCCCCTTCCCCCGAGAGGGCCCCACCGGGAGCCGTAGCTGAGGCGATCCGCGAGAAGGGCCCGACGCACGTCCAGGGTCACCACCGCACCGACACCCCGCCTCGTCCGCCTTCGCCGCGGCCGGCGTCACGCGCAGCAGGTAAGCAGCTTACCTGCCCGCCACCCCCGTGGCCGGGGGCTCGTAACAGGGGTCACTCCGCGCGCTCCGCCCGCGCAGCTTACCTGCCCGCCACCCCTGTTGCCGGGGGCGCGTAACAAGGGTCACTCCGCGCGCAGTGCGCTCACGAAAGGGGTGGGGCTCACCCTGGTTGATATAGACAGCAGCTAGGACGGTGGCCATGGAAGTTGGAACCCGCTAAGGAGTGTGTAACAACCCACCTGCCGAATCAACTAGCCCTGAAAATGGATGGCGCTGGAGCGTCGGGCCCATATACCCGGCCGTCGCCGGCAGCGAGACGCGCTTGGAGGTGTGCTCAGCGCGGCTCCCATATGATTGCGCACTGGTGTGCGTCTGGGTCGTGACAGCGTGGCACGCGAATGTCTGTGCTGCATTGGATCAGTCTCCTTTCTTTAACAGGCAAATTTTGCATTTCCTTTGGAAATCGAGGTCCCAGAGTCTGGAGGAAGACAGGAGAGGCACAGGATCCACGTTGCCTGAAGTCTAGTGTAAAGTTTCCACCATCAGTGATGGTTTGGGGTGCCATGTCATCTGCTGGTGTCGGTCCACTCTGTTTCCTGAGATCCAGGGTCAACGCAGCCGTCTACCAGCAAGTTTTAGAGCACTTCATGCTTCCTGCTGCTGACCTGCTCTATGGAGATGGAGATTTCAAGTTCCAACAGGACTTGGCGCCTGCACACAGCGCAAAATCTACCTGTGCCTGGTTTACGGACTATGGTATTTCTGTTCTAAATTGGCCCGCCAACTCCACTGACCTTAGCCCCATAGAAAATCTGTGGGGTATTGTGAAAAGGAAGATGCAGAATGCCAGACCCAAAAACGCAGAAGAGTTGAAGGCCACTATCAGAGCAACCTGGGCTCTCATAACACCTGAGCAGTGCCAGAAACTCATCGACTCCATGCCACGCCGCATTAACGCAGTAATTGAGGCAAAAGGAGCTCCAACCAAGTATTGAGTATTGTACATGCTCATATTTTTCATTTTCATACTTTTCAGTTGGCCAACATTTCTAAAAATCCTTTTTTTGTATTAGCCTTAAGTAATATTCTAATTTTGTGACACACGGAATTTTGGATTTTCATTTGTTGCCACTTCAAATCATCAAAATTAAATGAAATAAACATTTGAATGCATCAGTCTGTGTGCAATGAATAAATATAATGTACAAGTTACACCTTTTGAATGCAATTACTGAAATAAATCAAGTTTTTCCAAATATTCTAATTTACTGGCTTTTAACTGTATAGTAAAGTTTTAGATTTTTGAGTTCAACTCATGAGAAAATGGGAGCAAAAATACAAATGTTGCGTTTATATTTTTGTACAGTATAACTGCATGTGTTTCCTTTTTGTAGAAATGTTCCAGAAAGATTATAGACACTACAGTATTGCAATGAGGGGAGGCCACAGACCATGGTCAGGTAGGTGTAGTCTGTGGCTTTGGTCAGGCCCAGTTTCTTCTTCTCATCAGCCGTCATGCCTTTCAGCATGCAGTAGAAGATGTGGTAGTTCCTTTCATCGTGGGCCTACATGGAGACAGAAAGCATTTAGGTCAGATTTAATTGAAATATAGAATGTGTCCATATATTGCCACTATTTTGTCCCACATGCAAGCGCGGTACCTGGCGACAAACTCGCGATTTCTCCAGCAGGTATTGTTCTATCTTGGCTCCCTCGATGGCTCCTCTCTTGTTGAAATGGATGTCAATGTATTTCCCAAAGCGAGAGGAGTTGTCGTTGCGGATGGTTTTTGCGTTGCCAAAGGCTGCAAGACAAACAGATGGCTGAAAGGGCTGACATTATAAACATTTATTGATTACCTTTTGAATGTGCTAAGGATTGTAATTTATCCTTCAATATTTAGACTAAAAGCATACCTGCCAACTACTCCGGTTTTCCCGTAATTAGTACGGTTTTCATCAACCTATTCCGGGTTACGGTTGCAGTGATAAAAAATATGGTTTTTCATTAATTAAACAAAAAATATTTTTTTAAAAGTTTTATTCATGAAATCGCTTAACAACAATGACAATCGACACTGCTTCCCGTAACTTCCTATCAAGCCATTCCGAATGCCATGCGCGAGGCTATTTATAGCACCGCTGCCAAGCACGAGGCACCAGTTGCCATTGTTTCCAAACGAGCGAACGATCATGGAATCAGCCGGAGAAAAATCGCAAACGAGTCTTAAACCGAAAAGAAAACTGCAGTCATTCCGTGAAGAATATTCAAAAAGTTCCAAAAAGGGTGAAAACTACGGGAATTGCACCTTGTGCAGACAAGATTTTTCGATCGGACACGGAGGAATTAGCGATGTAAAAGACCACGTTGGGACAAAAAAACACAAGTCTAATGCCGTTGCTAGCGATACAAGTGGAAAACTTTCAACGTTTTTCGGATTTTAGCCACAAAAAGGTAATGACACCAATGTTATCTATTGGAATTGTTTAGTACTGTTATACTGTTAAAAGTGTTTATACTATTTATGCTTTCAAGTCCAAGTTGAAGAAATCTTGTTAAATGTTGACAGCATAACTACCAAAATACAGAAGTATGTCCTTAATATTTTTGCAGTGCTATTTCTGTTGAAAAGTTCAAATGATTACATTAGAGATGTGATGTGCCACTTTTCAAGTGTCTGATGGCTTCAATTAATTTTCATTCATTTGTCATTTTTTGAATTCTTTTGAAAGGCTTACAAAAAAACTACATTTGAATTGTAATTCCATGCTATTGACAGGACTATTAATTTTAATGAAGATAGCTTACCATGTTTACAGTATGATAATTGTGATAGAAATGTGAATTTTAGGCACAGAATATGTTTTACAATTGAACAAGGCAGTAGATTATACAAGCTTGGACAGAAAGTTAATAATGACACCAATTTTTTTTTAATGGAATTGTTTAGTACTGTTTTACCATTTGTTTACTGTAAAAAGTGTTTATACTTTCAATTAACAAATTGAAGTCTTGTGAAAGGTTGACAGGATAACTGGCATTAACTGTCAAAATTTCAAACTATTGAAGTTAGCTTACAGAATAAACATGTCAATCAACCCATATGATTTTTGCTGTAATATTTTTGTTTTGAAAAGTCACTGTGACTGATAGAAAAGTGATGGTTTTAGCAACATTTTAACCTGTCTGAATGCTAATAATCATTTTGCGTCGGGGGGTGAACCCCCCACCAGGACTTTGCCTGCGGCCCCTGGACCCTGGCTACTAGGTTTTTCTGATTTCAAAAGTTGGCAGGTATGTAAAAGCTTCTCCTTGATAATGTGTGTTGCTACCCTCCAGAATGGGGTTGGCCTCCAGGACTTGCTGCTCAATCCATGAGTGTTGACCACTGATGGCTGCCAAGAACTGCAGGATAAGCTTGGTGCTTTCCGTCTTTCCGGCTCCGGACTCCCCGCTGTGGAACACACAAGAAAAGACGTGTTTGACTTCCTGAGTAAGTAAGACTCAGGTCTTAAACAGGCCTACCTGATGATGCAACACTGGTCGCGGTTGTTCCTCTGCATGTTGAAGTAACAGTTGTCAGCAATGGCGAAGATGTGAGGCGGCATCTCACCGATCTTCTTGTTGGTGTAGAGGCGGATCTGGTCTGCCGTGTAGATAGGAAGCAGCTGATACGGGTTGATGGCCACCAGTATGGAGCCTGTGTACGTCTGGAAGGAGAATGCTAATGTCACCGGTGGGTCAACACTCCTTGACTGACTAAACTAGCAGGGTGATTTTCAACTAACTCTGACCAAAGATGACCTAACAATACAAGAACATTGCTGAAATATTACAAAGTTTTTGTCAAGACTAACAAAAAGTGCTATTTTGGGAGTTTATTCTATCGTCAATGCTTGACTTATAAAATGGGTGAGTTGAGGCTGTTGAAGGGAAGATGAGGTAACATGCGTCTGGCATCTCAGGTGGACGAACAGATCAGCGTTAGCAACCAGAGAAGAGGCGACCATGTCGGGAACAAGCACGCATGCACAGCTCGCTTGTCAGCACACACCACAAGTAGATCTATGAAGCTCGGCTAAAGTGGTACTTAAAACCTACCAAAGTGTACGTATCGATTTAAAACATGCAAGAAAATGTAGTGTTCGCCAATGAAGTCTGGAGCCATCTGCACACTTACCCTGCCACCACAGTTTGTCTTCAGAGCAAACAGTAAGAGGGAAGAGACAATGAAGGCAAAAGAGAGAAAATAAGCAGAAAGTAAGGAAGAGAGAAGCAGAAACGCCTATGAGGTAGAAGGAGAAGTCCAGGAAGGAAGTATGAGTCCAGAAACACCACCAAGCAGTCGACTCACATAGATGAGCTTCTCTCTGTATCTGATGAGCAGGTTGCGGAGGATCCCAGCCTCATTGAGATCTCCCAGGCGAATCATGTCCTCCACGCCATGGATGGAGGTGGGGTGCATGGGCTTGATGTTGTTAGCCTTCTGGGGGGAGATCCAGTGCTCCTGGACAAGGAGGGAAAGTTGAGACTGATCTAGGTCTAAATCCTAAACGGACACTTTCTATCCCAAACATCAGCTCATTCCAGGATGGACTGGTGTGTCAGCGATCAAATGCATGCAATTCCAGACAAACTTACATTTCCTTCATCGTCCAACACCTGGATCTGTCCCGAGTCACAGAGTTTGACCACGGCACCAATCGGAACCTCAAACTCCCGACCACTCTTCAAATCCAGCCACACGTAGTCGCCCTGGGAACATAAGTAGCACTTTATTGTCAGTCCATGCCACAAACACACACATACTAACCATCTACATGTTCATTGGAAGCATTCTTCCAAAACACAACACAGTGAAGACACACACACACACACACACACACACACACAGAATACCGGGAGCAGCGTGCTTTGTTTCATGACAGTGTTGACGTTTCGGAGCAGAGCCCACTTGGCCTGATCCTTCTCGTAGGCGTCCACATAGTCACGACGCTTGTACATGGTCACACACTCGTGATGTCCTCACACACGCCAAAAATGATCCGATCCACAGTCCACTTCTTCCCATTAAATAGTCAAAAGTCAGAGAAGGGTCATCCCACTGTTTGAGCTCATCTTACGTCTGAATAAAGTGAAGCTAAGTCCATCCTCGTGCTCATCTCTCAGTAACATTTTCTTGACCATTCCTGCTTTTACCTTGCGTCCCCTTAGGCTCGAACAACCTCCCCTCCGTTGTCCATGGCAACAAGGTGCCGCTTCCTCCTTAGGTGTGTCCAACGGGTGTTGGATTTCTGGATAGACACTTTAAGCTCATCCTGCCGGGGACGTTCGTAAGTGTCCTAACATTACTACACCTGTTGTACACGCCAATGATGCTGATGTAATCTACAGTAGGATTGCAACAAATACATAGTCCACAGTAATGATATCCGTCTATATTCAAATAAAATGTCACATCATGGGTTGTAAGCAGAGGTGGGTAGAGTAGCCAGAAATGGTACTCAAGTAAGAGTACTGTTACTTTAGAGATTTATTACTCAAGTAAAAGTAAGGAGTAGTCACCCAAATATTTACTTGAGTAAAAGTAAAAAGTATGTTGTGACAAAACTACTTAAGTACTGAGTAACTGATGAGTAATTTATATGTATTTATTTTGCTGTTTTTGTTTACATGTTAAAGGTGTTTTAATGAATATACATGCATGTTTAACATATAGATTCCTTTCTTTCATGAAGACTAGAATATAAGTTGGTGTATTACCTGATTCTGATGACTTGCGTTGATTGTAATCAGACAGTAGTGATGATAACGTCCACGTTTTCAAATGGAGGAGAAGAAAAGTTCCTCCTTTCCGTCTAATACCACATGAAAGTGGTGGGTTTTTGGCATCTTATTTGTCCGGCTTCCATATTCGTTTTTATACACTTTACAAGAAATATATTGGCGTCAAACTCCGTAGCTCACTAGCTTGTTTGCGCTGGCTTTCGGAGACTCTTATTGTGAAAGCGCAGGTGCGATGGAGCGGCACTTTTATTGTGAAGACAGGAACGTCCTCATGTGCGGTCAGTCTTTAGGCTTTTGACGGGATGTACGGTTGAAATAAAAAAAGTATCTTTTTTCCTTCACACTTTTGATTGATTGATTGGAACTTTTATTAGTAGATTGCACAGTACAGTACATATTCCGTACAATTGACCACTAAATGGTAACACCCCAATAAGTTTTTCAACTTGTTTAAGTCAGGTCATGTGACCGCCTGGCTCTGTTTGATTGGTCCAACGTCACCAGTGACTGCATCTGATTGGTGGAACGGAGTGAAACGTCACCAGTAAGGCAGGCACTTTGAAGGTCTGTCTGACAGACCAAAACAAACAAAGCGTGCATTAACAGATCGATAAAAATTAGTAGCGAGTAGCGAGCTGAATGTATATAAAAGTAGCGGAGTAAAAGTAGCGTTCCTTCTCTATGAATATACTTAAGTAAAAGTAAAAGTATGTTGCATTAAAACTACTCTTAGAAGTACAATTTATCCCAAAAGTTACTCAAGTAGATGTAACGGAGTAAATGTAGCGCGTTACTACCCACCTCTGGTTGTAAGTAAAGAAAAAAGCTTGTTGAGACGTCGCTGGCTTTAAATATAACGCATGTTTACAACATAAACTGAATATATTGGAAAAAAAATAGGCCCAAACATCAAGGAGTTATTTCTGATTGAAGCTTTAATTACTTGAAAGACAAACGTAACACATATCTACATCCTATGGCCCAGCTGTCAATCACGGCATCTGATCTTTTAAAATTACAGTTACACATAAAATAATAATAATAATTAAAGCTGCAAGCAGCGTTGGTCGGGCCCACGTATTTGGCAGGTGCTAGTCCTAAGTGTCCCAATACTTTTGTCTACTTTTAGTCTGAAGTGTCCCAAGACTTTTGTCTAGTGTACCTACCTTGTCTGCATTGTGTGGGCACGCTGGTGCTTCCTGCTTTTAAGCAGCCATCTTAAAAGAGCAGCAGCGCAGCAGCATCAGCGCAGCGGGTCTTTGAAGGGTCATAAAATCAAAACCGGAGCAGTTATTAAAAATCCCATCTATACTTTTAATCACAAGGGTTTTATCTCTCACCTGTGTTAGTTTGAAGGCGAAACGACAAACGCGCTCAGAGGAGATAGATTTTGAAGGAAGGTGACCGGTTTTAACAAAAATGTTGTTTTGAAGGGGGAATAGAAAACTTCCTGTTGATTTTTGCTGGGGGTTGTCAATTTATGAAATGTAGGTCTAAGTGAGACCTACATAGAGGCTTTTGTTTCATGTCTCTCCGACCTTCCCAGTGGGAGTTACAGGCAGTTTTGTAATTTTCTTCATCCGAGGAGCAGTTTTTTGTGCGTTTTATTAAAAAATTGCTGTAGAGCACAATTTTTAGATTTGGGGTTAGGTTTTTTCATTAGATCACAGTTTTAGCCAGTTCTGATTTGTGTGTTAAGTTCGGTGAGTTTTGAAGCATGTTAAGGGGGTCAAATTACAGCTCAAAGAGGCAAAAGTGACTGTCTTTAGTACTTTTTTGTCTTGAAGGGGGAATTGCCAACTTCCTGTTAATTTTAGCCCGAGAATGTACCATTATGAAAGTTAGGTCTGAGTCAGACCTACATAGAGGATTTTGTTTCATGTCTTTCCGACCTTCCTAGTGGGAGTTACAGGCAGTCTAGTTTTTTTTTTTTCCCTAGGGGGCGCTAGAGCGCAATTTTGATTTTTGCAGTTGTTTTTTTTTATTAAAAGACAATTTTCGCAGGTCCTGATGTGTGGGTCAAATACATCAGGATGCTGTGTGGGAGTCCTTTTGCAATGGGCCATTGCGGGCCCTAATAATAAAACCTTAGAAATTCAATAGGTCCTTATGTCCCATTGCATAAGGACTCCCTGTGGGAGTCCTTTTGCAATGGGCCATTGCGGGCCCTAATAATAATGATAATGGATTACATTTATATAGTGGAATAAAAGACCAAACAGGTGTATTGTGACGAGAACAAGAGTAACAATGTTTTTTTTTTAATTATTCAAGTGTAATTGTATAATTACTGTAATCTAATGAAATGAGTTGAATGACTGCTGACCATCCTTTCCTCTTTGAACAATCCCAGCCATATTTCCAAAGCATAAGTCCAGCTTGTGTGACATCAAATAACACACAGTCCAAAGATTATTGAGCCAGCGGTCAAAGAGGTAAGGTGGTATTTATCAAGTCAGAACTGCACAAACAAGCTTGCTGCTATAGTTACTTTTTTTAGAGCAATTAATCGGTATAAACATGGCTGACTGAAGAACAACATTCATGTATTTGTGGAGCTATCAGTTGCTCTTCATTCATTATTCAATAAATTCACCTCGGTCAGCCTCTCGGTTGCATGGTGTGACATGTTAGCACAAACACTCACACTGCAAACTTGTTAGCAAACATTCAATAATCATGTTTCATACTCGGATTCTTGTCCTTTATCTTAAAGCAAGTAGCTGCCAGTCTATCATTCCTACATAACAAACTTGTGCAAGTTGTGCACAAGACTGATCCCAGCACAGTTCCTATGACACCAGCAGTAATGTAACGTGCGACTCTTCCTTCCGCTAAATAATTCAGGCAGGTGTTGGCTTTCCAATATGTCTCTGCTGTGTTGGATGCTGACAAACTAAAAATGTACTCAAATTTAGTGTCTTCTTGTCTCTTATCGCAAGTCAACATAAGCACTTAAGTCTCAAAATCATCTCGTGAAGACATTGATTGATTGATTGAAACTTTTATTAGTAGATTGCACAGTACAGTACATATTCTGTACAATTGACCACTAAATGGTAACACCCCAATACGTTTTTCAACTTGTTTAAGTCAAGATGCACGTTAATCAATTCATGGTAAAAACGTGAAAGAATAAAATAAAAAGGTAAAAAAATATATAAACTAGTTATGCAAGTAACTGTTGGTTGTTGTAAAGCAGGGGTGCTCATTACGTCGATCGCGATCTACCGGTCTATCGCGGAGGGTGTGTCAGTCGATCACCAGCCAGCCATTAAAAAAATAGTCCTAAAAATGAGTGATCATAAATCTTCACTATGACGTCACTTCCGTCACTTGATTGACATTCACGGCACCCGAGGGTCTTCTGAGATGACGCTGGCTGCTGCCAGCTCATTAAAATCACCGACTGGAAGGCGAGAAACACTTTATTTCAACAGATTCTGGCGCCGTACCTGTCGTCAAAACTCCAAAGACCGACTGCACAGTTGCACAATAAAAGCGCTTCTTCATCCTGCCTGCGCTACCAAAATAAGAGTCTCAGAAAGCTGGCGTGCACAAGCTAGCAAGCTGCGGAGTTTGCCGACAATGTATTTCTTGTAAAGTGTCTAAAAAGGAGTACGGAAGCTGGATAAATAAGATGCCAAAAACCAACCACTTTCATGTGGTATTGGACAGAAAGGAGGACTTTTTTTCTCCTCCATTCGAAAATGCGGACCTTATCAGCACCACTGTCTGATTCCAATCAATGCAAGTCATCACAATCAGGTAATACACCAACTTATATTCTTGTCTTCATGAAAGAAAGGAATCTATATGTGTTAAACATGCTTGTATTATCTTTTAACACTTTTAACTTATTAACAATATTAACTATATGTGTTAAACATGCTTGTATTATCTTTAAACACCTAGTGGCCTAGTGGTTAGAGTGTCCGCCCTGAGATCGGTAGGTTGTGAGTTCAAACCCCGGCCGAGTCATACCAAAGACTATAAAAAATGGGACCCATTACCTCCCTGCTTGGCACTCAGCATCAAGGGTTGGAATTGGGGGTTAAATCACCAAAAATGATTCCCGGGCGCGGCACCGCTGCTGCCCACTGCTCCTCTCACCTCCCAGGGGGTGATCAAAGGGGATGGGTCAAATGCAGAGGACAAATTTCACCACACCTAGTGTGTGTGTGACAATCATTGGTACTTTAACTTTTAACTTATTAACAATATTAACTATATGTGTTAAACATGCTTGTATTATCTTTAAACACCTTTAACTTATTACCAATATTAACTATAAGTGTTAAACATGCTTGTATTATCTTTAAACACCTTTAACTTATTAACAATATTAACTATATGTGTTAAACATGCTTGTATTATCTTTAAACACCTTTAACTTATTACCAATATTAACTATAAGTGTTAAACATGCTTGTATTATCTTTAAACACCTTTAACTTGTTAACAATATTAACTATATTTTAAACATTCTTGTATTATCCTTAAACACCTTTAATTTATTACCAATATTAACTATATGTGTTAAACATGCTTGTATTATCTTTAAACACCTTTAACTTATTACCAATATTAACTATAAGTGTTAAACATGCTTGCATTATCACTAAACATCTTTAACTTGTTAACAATATTAACTATATGTGTTAAACATGTTTGCATTATCTTTAAACACCTTTAACTTATTAACAATATTAACTATATGTGTGTTAAACATGCTTGTGTTATCATTAATCACCTTTAAACTGTTAACAACATTAACTGTATGTATTAAACAAACTTGTATTTTCATTAAACACCTTTAATTTATTAACAATATTAACTATATGTGTTAAACATGCTTGTATTATCATTAAACACCTTTAACTTGTTAACAAAAACATATATTTCATAAATAAGTAAAAAAAAAAAAGTGTGAGCACCCCTGTTGTAAAGAGGCTAAAGGTTTGCTTGTAATACTGCTTTACTACTATTATATTACTACTTTTTACAGTAAGTAATGTTGTTCCCATACACACAATGCTTGTTTGTGCCCCCTGCTGGTGACCGCTACAACATCATCCCCGCAGAAAGTAGTTGAAGTGAAACAGCATCAGCACAAAGCATCAGTCACTGTTCTCTAATCGAGAGAGGTCATGTGACCGCTAGAGGCTCATTTGCATTTAGATAGACGTGTCAGCCGAGTCAAAGGTCAAAGCATGACATACAGCAGCGCCGTGCTAATGTCGCTACGTGCATGCGCCATAAAGTCAAGCAGAGTTTACCTTGATGAGGGTGTTGCACTTGTAACTCAGACGGCGGACGTTAGGGTCCCAGCCCTCCAGCGGCCAGTCGGATTCCCTCCTCTTAAATTTGGTTGCCATGGTGACCGGCAAGTTAAAATGCGCCAGACGTTGTGTGGGAGTGGACTAGCATATGACCGTCTGACATACTCTGTCATCAACACCGTCCTATTCAGTGTGATCACACCTACAGCGTCTGCATAGAAGTCAAACACTCCACGATGGATGATCATCTGTGTGTGTGTGTGTGTGTGTGTGTGTGTGTGTGTTGCCTCATTTTATTGGCTCACTCTACGCCCCCCTTATTCAACCCCATCAAAGGGGGCTGCTGTCTGAGCAAATTAGTGTGTCAGAAAGACTGACGAGGTCAACAACGCATTCACTGAGTCTTAAAAAGGCCGACATGCACACACACACACACAAAGATGTTTCAGTGCACCTTAATGAGTGTCTGCTCACTAATGAGTGCAACAAAACACACACAATCAACCCACACTATGGAACATTTAAATGTTTGAGTGAGTTTATTTGGAACATGCAAGTATACAACATGATACATCACAGTCTCCAGTTTCTCTTTTCAACATGTTCGAAAAGGAGTAGGAAGAAGCAGAGCTTATTTAATCCTACCCCTTTTCTTTTACATAACAGTTGCTAAAACTTTTGTTCACTTCCTGTTCTCAATTTATTCACAATATACTCCATAAGTAATCACAATAAAATAAGTAAATAAATAATAATTGGTGAAGTAAGTTACATTTCATATGTTGAGATAAGTAAGATTATTTTGTGAGTGAAAGAATGGATGAGTTAAATAAATTCAGAATGTTTATCATGGTTCTTCTTCTTTGTACTTTGTAAACACTTTAAGTTTGAAGAGTTTCTTGAAGTGGATCATATTAGTACATTGTTTGATTGCTTTGCTTAATCCATTCCATCATTTAATTCCACATACTGATATACTGAAGGTCTTAAGTGTTGTACGTGCATACAAATGTTTTAAATTACATTTCTCTCTAAGATTATATTTCTCCTCTTTTTTTGAGAAGAATTGTTGTATATTCTTGGGTAGCAGGTTATAGTTTGCTTTGTGTATCATTTTAGCTGTTTGCAAATTCACTATGTCGTAGAATTTCAGTATCTTTGATTCAATAAATAAAGGATTTGTGTGTTCTCTATATCCAACATGATGTATTATTCTAACTGATCTTTTTTGTAACACCGTTAATGAATGAAGTGTACTTTTGTAATTATTTCCCCATATTTCTGCACAATAACTCAGATATGGTAACACTAGTAGCAGTAGAGAATATGAAGTGATTTTTTGTCTAGAACATGTTTTGCTTTATTCATTATTGACGTGTTTCTTGCTACTTTATGTTGTATATTTTTTACGTGAGATTTCCAGTTCAATTTATCATCAATCATTATACCTAGAAATTTGGTTTCATTTACTCTTTCAATTTCTATTCCGTCTATTTGTATTAGTGTTTGACTTTCTCTTCTACTGTTACCAAATAGCATTATTTTAGTTTTACTGAGATTCAACGATAGTCTGTTTTTGTCAAACCATCTTTTTAATTTGTTCATTTCTTCTGTTATTATTTGTAGTATCTTCTGTGTGTTCTCTCCTGAACAAAACGCTGTTGTATCATCCGCAAATAATACTAACTTTAAATCTTTTGTAACTTTACAAATGTCATTTATATATAGATGGAATAATTTGGGTCCTAGTATTGATCCCTGGGGTACACCACAGGATATATTTAGCGTTGTAGAGGTGTGTTCGCCTACCTTCACGTATTGTTTCCTGTTCATTAACTTCTTATCCAGTTTAAGACTAACCCTCTGATGCCATATCGTTCTAGATTTTTGATTAAAATATTGTGATTAATTGTGTCAAATGCTTTAGTTAGATCCATAAAAACTGCTGCCGCACATTTTTTATTGTCTATAGCATTGGTCATTTCTTCTGTAATTTCAATTAAAGCCATCGAAGTTGAAACATTAGCTCTGTATCCATATTGATTTTCTTCGAGTATTCTATTTTTATTTATGAAACTCTCTAATCTGTTATTGAACAGTTTTTCAATGATTTTAGAAAATTGTGGAAGTAAGGAAACAGGTCTATAGTTTGTAAATTGATGTTTGTCGCCAGTCTTCTAAATTGGTGCAACTTTAGCTATTTTCATTTTGTTTGGAAATGTACCTGTTTGAAATGATAGGTTACTAATATACATTAATGGTCCTGAGATCTCTTCAATAACCTTTTTTATCGTTTCCATATCAATTTC
The DNA here is from genome assembly GCF_033978685.3 of Nerophis lumbriciformis. Classification (NCBI taxonomy): domain Eukaryota; kingdom Metazoa; phylum Chordata; class Actinopteri; order Syngnathiformes; family Syngnathidae; genus Nerophis; species Nerophis lumbriciformis. Next base: position 3,446,066 of record NC_084564.2, read on the forward strand.
ATTACAATCAGTTGAAGTCTTAGATTTACATTTTTTCACGATTGTAACTATTTCCTCCTGTGTCACATTACTGAGGAACATGGAGTTGGGATTTCACTCTATGGTAACATTATAGTCCTCAATTGAAACTGGGTCTGGAATCCTTTCTTCCAATTTTGGTCCAATATTTACAAAATAATTATTGAAGCTTTCAACTACTTCCTTTATGTTGTCATTTTTTTTTATTTCCGTCTAAGAAGTATTGAGGGTAGTCCCTCTTAGTGCCATTTTTAATAATGCAATTGAGGATGCCCCATGTTGCTCTCATATGTTAAGCCCTCCATTAAATATTTTTAAGCTCATGTAAATTGATATTTGATACAAGCACAACCCTTAAATAAATTGTGTATTTGTAAAATTGGTAAACAAAACATGGCCGACTAGTTAACTATAGATACAGCATAGCAATTAAAAGTGTGTGTGTGTGTTAACCTGCTGTAGAATGACCATGGTTGTGGTTGTTCTCCCAGTGAGGACATCAGCAGTGTGCCTTTGGTCCTGGAAGAGAGACGGAGAACATGTGAGGACGTTCTTATATCCATCCATCAATCTTCTTCCACTTAAGCCTAAGTTGGGAAGCCCAGACTTCCCTCTCCCCAGCCACTTCGTCCAGCTCTTCCCGGGGGATCCCGAGGCGTTCCCAGGCCAGCCGGGAGACATAGTCTTCCCAACGTGTCCTGGGTCTTCCCCGTGGCCTCCTATTGGTCGGACGTGCCCTAAACACCTACCTAGGGAAGCGTTCGGGTGGCATCCTGACCAGATGCCCGAACCACCTCATCTGGCTCCTCTCGATGTGGAGGAGTCGCAGCTTTACTTTGAGCTCCCCCCGGATGACAGAGCTTCTCACCCTATCTCTAAGGGAGAGCCTCGCCACCCGGCGGAGGAAACTCATTTGGGCCGCTTGTACCCGTGATCTTGTCCTTTTGGTCATAACCCAAAGCTCGTGACCATAGGTGAGGATGGGAACGTAGATCGACCGGTAAATTGAGCGCTTTGCCTTCCGGCTCAGCTCCTTCTTCACCACAACGGATCGATACAGCGTCCGCATTACTGAAGACGCCGCACCGATCTCACCATCCACTCTTCTCTCACTCGTGAACAAGACTCCCAGGTACTTGAACTCCTCCACTTGGGGCAAGGTCTCCTCCCCAACCCGGAGATGGCACTCCACCCTTTTCCGGGCGAGAACCATGGACTCGGACTTGGAGGTTTCTGATTCTCATCCCAGTCGCTTCACACTCAGCTGCGAACCGATCTAGTGAGAGCTGAAGATCCTGGCCAGTTGAAGCCATCAGGACCACATCATCTGCAAAAAGCAGAGACCTAATCCTGCAGCCACCAAACCAGATCCCCTCAACGCCTTGACTGCGCCTAGAAATTCTGTCCATAAAAGTTATGAACAGAATGGGTGACAAAGGGCAGCCTTGGCGGAGTCCAACCCTCACTGGAAGCGTGTCCGACTTACTGCCGGCAATGCGGACCAAGCTCTGACACTGATCATACAGGGAGCGGACTGCCACAATCAGACAGTCCGATACCCCATACTCTCTAAGCACTCCCCACAGGACTTCCCGAGGGACACGGTCGAATGTCTTCTCCAAGTCCACAAAACACATGTAGACTGGTTGGGCAAACTCCCATGCACCCTCAAGGACCCTGCCCAGAGTATAGAGCTGGTCCACAGTTCCACGACCAGGACGAAAACCACACTGTTCCTCCTGAATCCGAGGTTCGACTATCCGGCGTAGCCTTCTCTCCAGTATACACCTGAATAGACCTTACCGGGAAGGCTGAGGAGTGTGATCCCACGTTAGAACACACCCTCTGGTTCCCCTTCTTAAAGAGAGGAACCACCACCTTCGCTAGTTGTGGCACAAAAAAAAGGCAACCAACACAAGTCAACACAACCTGCTCACTGAACTTTGTTAATACTAAAAAAAACATTAAAGCACCTGAAAAATGTTCTAAATTACACCCATTTAAATCCATTACAATTCATAATGGGGGGAAAAAACACTCTCTCAACACTTATCCATGTTTGGCCCATTTTAGCTACTTGATATTATTGATTGATTACAAAACTGAGCAGGTCATCACGGAAGTAAACAAGGTAGGAGTCGAACTTTCACATTCATTTTTGATGATATATCCATTATATTAATATTATATGTACAGACGTATGGCCCCCAGCCAAATGTATTAGCCCAGTGGTTCTTAACCTTGTTGGAGGTGCCGAACCCCACCAGTTTCATATGCGCATTCACCGAAAACTTCTTTAGTGAAAAATAAAATGTTTTTTTTTTTTCAAATTCAAGACAAAGTTATATGTTATTGGTAACACTTTAGTATGGGGAACATATTCTAAGTAACAAAGACTTAAAGGGGAACATTATCACAATTTCAGAATGGTTAGAACCATTAAAAATCAGTTCCCAGTGGCTTATTATATTTTTCGAAGTTTTTTTCAAAATTTTACCCATGACGCAATATCCCTAAAAAAAAGCTTCAAAGTGCCTGATTTTAACCATCGTTATATACACCCGTCCATTTTCCTGTGACGTCACACAGTGATGCCGACACAAACAAACATGGCGGATAGAACAGTAAGATATAGCGACATTAGCTCGGATTCAGACTCGGATTTCAGCGGCTTAAGCGATTCAACAGATGACGCATGTATTGAAACGGATGGTTGTAGTGTGGAGGCAGGTAGCGAAAACGGAATTGAAGAAGAAACTGAAGCTATTGAGCCATATAGGTTTGAACCGTATGCAAGCGAAACCGACGAAAACGACACGACAGCCAGCGACACGGGAGAAAACGAGGACGAATTCGGCGATCGCCTTCTAACCAACGATTGGTATGTGTTTGTTTGGCATTAAAGGAAACTAACAACTATGAACTAGGTTTACAGCATATGAAATACATTTGGCAACAACGTGCACTTTGAGAGTGCAGACAGCCCAATTTTCATCAATTAATATATTCTGTAGACATACCCTCATGTCAGCAGGCCAGGGAAGCTAGGGTCGATATTCTTCTCTTGATCATCTTCGGTGGCATAAGGGACGGTGTGAGCCAAGACATCCAGGGGGTTTAGCTCGCTCGTCTGCGGGAACAAACTGCCGTCATTGCTTGCCGTGCTAGCGAGGGTCCTTTGTCCCTGAATTGCTCACACACTCCGGCAGATTCAATGGGGGTCTGGCGGCAGATTTCTTTGACTTTATCGTTGGACATGCATCTGCTTTGAGTGTCGCAGGATATCCACACATTCTTGCCATCTCTGTCGTAGCATAGCTTTCGTCGGTAAAGTGTGCGGAACAAACGTCCAATTTCTTGCCACTTTGGCATCTTTGGGCCACTGGTGCAACTTGAATCCGTCCCTGTTGGTGTTGTTACACCCTCCGACAACACACCGACGAGGCATGATGTCTCCAAGGTACGGAAAACAGTCGAAAAAACGGAAAATAACAGAGCTGATTTGACTCGGTGTTTGAGAAAACGGCGGATTGCTTCCCGAAGGCGTTTAATTCGCCAAAATTCACCCATTTAGAGTTCGGAAATCGGTTAAAAAAATATATAGTCTTTTTTTCTGCAGCATCAAGGTATATATTGACGCTTACATAGTTCTGGTGATAATGTTCCCCTTTAATTTAGAGTTATTTGGTTAGGGTTAGGTTTAGAGGGTTAGGGTTATAATAAGGCCATACCGAATAAGGCATTAATAAGTACTTAATAATGACTAGTTAAGAGCCAATATGTTACTAATTTGCATGTTGATAAGCAACTAATTAATGGTGAATATGTTCCCCATACTAAAGTGTTACCATGTTTTTTATTACTGGTGCACAAAGAACAAAACCAACACAGTGCATAAACTCACAACAAATGACACACCTGCAAATCAGTCTGACTTCTGCTGTTGTCGTATCCGTAATACGCCGATAGGGAGAAGTTTTTATTTACACAATGAGTCGGGTGTGTCTTGACCTCCGCCGAACCCCTGAGCCCGACTCACCGAACCCCTAGGGTTCCATGGAACCCAGGTTAAGAACCACTGATTAAGCCCAATGCAGCCCCTATGTCAAAAAGTTTGGACATCCCAGATCTAAGGATTAACTTGGCTTCTTTCAGGCTCACATGTTCGCAAAGTTCTCTTCAAATCTTCTCTTCGTTTTACAGTCGTATGGCACTTAAGCAGTGACGTGCAGTCACTAGAGGCAGGTGAGGCCCCGCCTCACCTGCCATCATGGAAAGAAAAAAAATGTAAAAAGAAAAAAAATTAACTAAATTGTTATGTATCCAGTGATTATACTATAAAGTTATTTTCCATTTAACTTCACCAGTTTTAGATTATTTTTATTCAAAATCGCTGAATTTTCACATTTGCCGTTCAAATACTGAGAAGAGACGGTGCTGTGATCAGCAGCCAGTTGAGGCACGTCACTCAGTGCCTCACCATGGATTGTGGACTCGACTAACTGCTGGCCTGCTGTGCAGTGAGACCGTATTGCTATATGAACTATATTATACATTTCCATAGTTTAGTTAGCTGAGGTATATAATGTACAGTGTATTTTGTCAACAACTGTATGTGTGTAACGTATTTCTTGTGCTGAGCGATCATAAAACTGCTGCGAAGACGCACTGTGCTGAGGCTCGCGTAATCCCGCCTCCTGGTGCCGGTTATTGCACCTCCGCCGCAGACTGCACCCCCCCCCGACGGGAGCACCACACCAACCAAAGCCCAAACCCAAACCCTCCACGTGCAAGACCAAATCCACCCAAAAAAAGTCACTTAACAAGAAGCCAAAAAGTGCAAAAACAACAATGCTCGCGCCGGAGGAGCCGTGAACGACGGCAGGGACACAACATTAGGTACACCTGCAGACTGCAGCACGGATTTCATATTTCATTCATTCACAACTCCTCCAACACGAACACCACAGTTCCCGCACTTATGAGTAAAGGTAAGACCACAATAACGGTTTTTTTATTAAATGTGCTTTTTTGTGTGCTACAGTTTGTATGTGTAAAGTTAAGTTAAAGTAGCAATGATTGTCACACACACACTAGGTGTGGTGACATGTTTCCTCTGCATTTGACCCATCCTCTTGATCACCCCCTGGGATGTGAGGGGAGCAGTGGGCAGCAGCGGCGCCGCGCCCGGGAATAATTGTTGGTGATTTAACCCCCAATTCCAACCCTTGATGCTGAGTGCCAAGCAGGGAAGAATGCTGGTATGAGCTTTTAAACATAACCCGTTAACTGCTGCCAATCAAATGGTGAATAAGATACTCTTTAGGGTTCATATGTTTGTAAATCTGACTGTGATGAAGTCAGTGCCTCACCAGCCATCAACCTCACCGCACGTCACTGCACTTAAGAATGTTTTTTTATCTTGTATGGATGTCACACGAGCTCGGCCTTAATGAACCTTATTACTGTCTGTTTGTTCTTTGTAGTGTGGTGTGCATTCTTCATCAATTATTCAGCTGGGACACAGGTGAGTGCGTGTCCGGGCGTGTGAATAATTGATGCATCTATTATGAGCCTTCATTTTAATCCTTTGACTTGGTGGCAACCCAATTATAACTTTTTGTTTGAGCCTCTCTTTGCAGGCTGAAACACAGGTGTGCGCACACACCGGACACTTTATCAGGTACACAATTCACTGTTCCAGTAATCAACAAAAATGACCGCCTTGCCTTCGGATTGACAGTTTAACCAAATTGTATTATGGTGCTTGTTCTGTATCTTTCTAATACTTGGACCAGGTTGGGTCTTTGTTGTCCTTGTCTTTGTTTGTGTTCAGCTGAGCGTCTAATTGGACTCCGTCTGAAATTCCATCACACTCAACAGGAAGGTGGGGGGCCCAACATGAAGACAAATACATTCAGCGACATCATTAGCTTGTTGCTGTTAGCATCAGCTAGCATGCACAAAGGCTCATCACCATGACAACGTAGTCATGAACATTGTGTCTTGTCGCCTCACCAGGACCAGCGGATGTTGGACTGACCGCACTAAACCTGATCCGGTCAGCCGCAGGGGGTCTCCATCACCCCCCCACTGAGAAGCCCAGTCTGACCTCCTAATGGCGCACGCAGGCCAACTGCAATGGATTTTTGGAGACTTTTTGGGGTGGCACAAATGCAAGGTCAAGGACTTTTTCCAAAGTCAACACACTTTTCACGTCACAGCAACAATTCCAAGACGTGACCACTTCATTAGGTACACTATCTAATGAGATGCAATAAAGATCACAATATTATGTTTTAGTTAGAGCTGAGTAACAATTAACATTTAATCAGAGTAATCACAGAGTTGCTATGGATTGATTCCGAATAACACGTTTAAATGTGTTTCACATTTTTTTTTAAGTTTCATTTTGCATGAGCACAATCAAGAAATGAGTGAATATATGTGCACTATTAAACACATTAACATCCTTCCATCCATCCATTTCCTACCACTTGTCCCTCTCGGGGTGGCTGGAGCCTCACATTAACATCATATAAAGAAAATAACTGTTTTTTTAAACATTAATGCATGTGGACCTTTTAATCCTTTCTTAAGATAGAAATGGCCTCGGTAGGTCCAGGACAAAGTCCTGGTGGGGGGTTCAGCTTCGCCCCCCGACGCAAAATGATTATTAGCATTCAGACATGTTAAAATGTTGCTAAAACCATCACTTTTCTATCAGTCACAGTGACTTTTCAAAACAAAAATATTACAGCAAAAATCATATGGGTTGATTGACATGTTTATTCTGTAAGCTAACTTCAATAGTTTGAAATTATTTTGACAGTTAATGCCAGTTATCCTGTCAACCTTTCACAAGACTTCAATTTGTTAATTGAAAGTATAAACACTTTTTACAGTAAACAAATGGTAAAACAGTACTAAACAATTGCATTAAAAAAAAAATTGGTGTCATTATTAACTTTCTGTCCAAGCTTGGATAATCTACTGCCTTGTTCAATTGTAAAAAATATTCTGTGCCTGAAATTCACATTTCTATCACAATTATCATACTGTAAACATGGTAAGCTAACTTCATTAAAATTAATAGTCCTGCCAATAGCATGGAATTACAATTCAAATGTAGTTTTTTTGTAAGCCTTTCAAAAGAATTCAAAAAATGAAAAATGAATGAAAATTAATTGAAGCCATCAGACACTTGAAAAGTGGCACATCACATCTCTAATGTAATCATTTTAACTTTTCAACAGAAATAGCACTGCAAAAATATTAAGGACATACTTCTGTATTTTGGTAGTTATGCTGTCAACATTTAACAAGATTTCTTCAACTTGGACTTGAAAGCATAAATAGTATAAACACTTTTAACAGTATAACAGTACTAAACAATTCCAATAGATAACATTGGTGTCATTACCTTTTTGTGGCTAAAATCCAAATTTAGCAACGGCATTAGACTTGTGTTTTTTTGTCCCAACGTGGTCTTTTACATGGCTAATTCCTCCGTGTCCGATCGAAAAATCTTGTCTGCACAAGGTGCAATTCGCGTAGTTTTCACCCTTTTTGGAACGGATAATTATTCCCGGATAGGCTTTTGAATATTCTTCACGGAATGACTGCGGTTTTCTTTTCGGTTTAAGACTCGTTTGCGATTTTTCTCCGGCTGATTCCATGATCGTTCGCTCGTTTGGAAACAATGGGCAACAGGTGCCTCGTGCTTGGCAGCGGTGCTATAAATAGCCTCGCTCATGGCATTCGGAATGGCTCGATAGGAAGTTACGGGAAGCAGTGTCCATTGTCATTGTTGTTACGCGATTTCGTGAATAAAACTTTAAAAAAATATTTTTTTTTTAATTAATGAAAAACCGTATTTTTTATCACTGCAACCGTAACCCGGAATAGGTTGATGAAAACCGTACTAATTACGGGAAAACCGGAGTAGTTGGCAGGTATGTCCTTCATGCAGTTTATATTTGCACATGCGAGACACTAACAACTTTGACACACTGGGAACATTAGCCATTCTGCGCTACAGATGGGTTTTGTTCATTCAATTTATAAAGATGACAACTTAATCTTCATTGTGTTAATTTGGATATTTCTAATGTTAGAAACAGCTCCCAGTATGATACATGACTTTTTAACCCAGCTTGAGTCTCACCACAGATGTGCGGCTCAGTGGATGAAGATGATGACGCTGGAAGAAGAACCTTTTAATCCAACTTTAGCAGGCAAGTTGAAGAAAACAAGTGAGAACTTCATTTCCAGCCTGTCAAGTTGTCGTCTTCTGTCCTTCATGTCCTCCACCTCTTCATTTGGGCCTGTGTGTGATCTCCATGCATAGCCCTTGTCTTCCTGCCGCTGCCTCCACAGCTGGCATCCAATTATCCTCAGAGGAGGTCCACTTTCTGCTCATGTGAAGGTGTGTGTGTGTGTGTGCGTTAAAATAGCGTTTCACTCCTTCTCCCTCAACCACCCCCCCACCCGCCCTGTTGACATTAACACATGCTCTTTCACTGCCACTCGTCCATGTACCAGGGGGTGTAATCAGACACACACACACACAAAGGTTAATACATATAATAGAAATAGTGCCTTGCCTTTATTTATGTAAAATTACAATTATTATGCGGGTCTTTCACCAAGTGTTTTCATGCACAAAAGCTTAAAAAGAAAGTTTTAGTTTGTTTACCACTTTTCTTATTTTCTTTCTTTTAGTTTATTTGGAACATGAACACACTTACATCATAATACATCACACAATTTCATATCATTTCCTTTTACATCATGCCCGAAAAGGAGTAGGAAGAAGCAGAGCTTATTTAATCCTACCCCTTTCCCACTTCAAAGCGTTTACAAATATATAGAATCATTTACTGACCTTTTTATATAATAAAATAACATCTATGAATTAGTATACAACAGTTTTGTAATATGTAATTAATTAATTCAGTTATTATTAATATACCATACCTGCCAACTACTCCGGTTTTCCCGTAATTAGTACGGTTTTCATCAACCTATTCCGGGTTACGGTTGCAGTGATAAAAAATACGGTTTTTCATTAATTAAATTTTTATTTTTTTTTAAAGTTTTATTCACGAAAATCGACACTGCTTCCCGTAACTTCCTATCGAGCCATTCCGAATGCCATGCGCGAGGCTACTTATAGCACCGCTGCCAAGCACGAGGCACCAGTTGCCATTTGTTTCCAAACGAGCGAACGATCACGGAATCAGCCGGAGAAAAATCGCAAACGAGTCTTAAACCGAAAAGAAAACTGCAGTCATTCCGTGAAGAATATTCAAAAGCCTATCCGGGAATAATTATCCGTTCCAAAAAGGGTGAAAACTACGCGAATTGCACCTTGTGCAGACAAGATTTTTTCGATCGGACACGGAGGAATTAGCGATGTAAAAGACCACGTTGGGACAAAAAAACACAAGTCTAATGCCGTTGCTAAATTTGGATTTTAGCCACAAAAAGGTAATGACACCAATGTTATCTATTGGAATTGTTTAGTACTGTTATACTGTTAAAAGTGTTTATACTATTTATGCTTTCAAGTCCAAGTTGAAGAAATCTTGTTAAATGTTGACAGCATAACTACCAAAATACAGAAGTATGTCCTTAATATTTTTGCAGTGCTATTTCTGTTGAAAAGTTCAAATGATTACATTAGAGATGTGATGTGCCACTTTTCAAGTGTCTGATGGCTTCAATTAATTTTCATTCATTTGTCATATTTTGAATTCTTTTGAAAGGCTTACAAAAAAACTACATTTGAATTGTAATTCCATGCTATTGACAGGACTATTAATTTTAATGAAGTTAGCTTACCATGTTTACAGTATGATAATTGTGATAGAAATGTGAATTTTAGGCACAGAATATTTTTTACAATTGAACAAGGCAGTAGATTATACAAGCTTGGACAGAAAGTTAATAATGACACCAATTTTTTTTTTTATGGAATTGTTTAGTACTGTTTTACCATTTGTTTACTGTAAAAAGTGTTTATACTTTCAATTAACAAATTGAAGTCTTGTGAAAGGTTGACAGGATAACTGGCATTAACTGTCAAAATAATTTCAAACTATTGAAGTTAGCTTACAGAATAAACATGTCAATCAACCCATATGATTTTTGCTGTAATATTTTTGTTTTGAAAAGTCACTGTGACTGATAGAAAAGTGATGGTTTTAGCAACATTTTAACCTGTCTGAATGCAATCAATCATTTTGAACCCCCCACCAGGACTTTGTCCTGGACCTACCGGCCCCTGGACCCTGGCTACTAGGTTTTTCTGATTTCAAAAGTTGGCAGGTATGACATACTGAGATGAAGAATATCTTATTTTCAATAAGGTTGCAAGTATTTCTCATAATTCTTCTTCTTTGTACTTTGTAAGCACTATTATTTTGAACAACCTCTTAAACTGGATCATATCAATACAATTTTTAACTTCTTTACTTAATCCATTCCATCATTTAATTCCACATACTGATATGCTAAAAGTTCTAAGTGTTGTACGTGCATATAAATGTTTTAAATTATTTTTTCCTCTAAGGTTATATTTCTCCTCTTTAGTTGAGAAGAATTGTTGTACATTCTTTGGTAGCAGGTTATAGTTTGCTTTGTACATCATTTTAGCTGTTTGCAATTTTACCAAATCACCGGACTTTAATATTTTTGACTTAATAAATAAAGGGTGTTGGAGGCAGATATTTACATATATCCGAATTTAAGTTGTACTTCTTCCATTTCTTTGTCATATTTGAAAACAGCCCGTGTTTTCCATTTCTTCTCTTGATGCTCTGTCAGCAAGCAAACTGTGTGTGTTAACCTTGAGTTCTTTGGAATGTATTATGGCTAGGGAGACGTTGTGCTTGTGTTATGGCTAGGGAGGGGGAAGGAAAGAGAGGTTTTTGGCGTTGGGAAGACAGACCATTTTGGGAGGCGCAATAGAATGGTCTAGGGGTAGACTGGTCTCAATCAATGTATATTGGCAAAGCTTTGAGAATATACAACAAAATACCTATTCTGTCTCTGGTGGTTTTTCAACTCAGCTTTAAGTGTCGGAAAGAACTTGGGAGCGAATTGTGACTTGAATTCCCTGGGAGGAACAACTGGTCCAAAACGCAACAAGGGTTTGTATGTTTTCTATATCCAACGTTATGTATTATTCTAACTGATCTTTTTTGTAACACGGTTAGCGAATGTAGCGCACATTTGTAGTTATTTCCCCATATTTCTGCACAATAACTTAGATATGGTAACACTAGCGAGCAGTAGAGAATATGTAGTGATTTTTGGCCCAGGACACATTTTGCTTTATTCATTATTGAAATGTTTTTTGCCACCTTATGTTGTATGTTTTGTATATGAGATTTCTGTCACGGCCAGTGTGCATTGGAATGCGCCCTCATCATTGCGCTCTGCGCTTCACACCGCGGGACACGCCCACGACTGTGGCGCACATCCCGGGACGCGCCGCGCACGTCTCCGCCCTGCAGCTGCCGCCAGCTGCAATCACTTGCTGGCAATCATCACACCTGCCTGGAATGAAGGAGCTGCCTTCATAAGCTTGGACATCTTGGCATGCCGGGGCCGGAATATAATCATCTGTTGGCGTATAACCTCCGTTCCCGTGTTTTGACGTTGCTGTGTGTCTCGTCATTTCTCGTCGTCGTTCCCCTGCTTCTCGGACTGCTCCTTGGATCTCGACCTCCCGCTTGGACACGGATTCCCCTCTTCCCCTGGACTTCCTCATCTCTCGTTCAACAATTGGTAACGCACACCTCAGTTAAATACTACACATAGTCGTACACCATACACACTCTTGGATTTTGCCACACTCCATTTCCTTAGTTCATATATTTAGTGTTGTTTATTATATATATTACTATATATAATAAATCATTGAACATTACTGCCATCTAGTGTCTGTTGCCGTCACCTCCCCTGCAAACCTTAACAATTTCCAGTTCATTTGATCATCTATTAATACTCCCAAAAATCTAGTTTCTTTTACCCTTTCTATGTCTACTCCGTCTATTTGTATTTGTGTATGATGCTCTTTTCTACTATTACCAAATAACATTATTTTAGTTTTTCTGAGATTCAAAGATTGTCTGTTTTTGTCAAACCATCTTTTTAATTTGTTCATTTCTTCTGTTATTATTTGTATGATCTTCTGTGTGCTCTCTCCTGAACAGAAACCAACTTGAAGTCCTTCGTAACCTTACAAATGTCGTTTATATAAAGATTGAACAATCTTGGTCCCGGTATCTGCAGATAAGTGAACCTGACGATGACGAGATGCTCGGGCAGTTTAAATGTCCATTCCAAAGTGTGTCGTCTCCGCCCTCGCTGACCCCTCCTGCCCCCTTGGGGGCGTGTCTAGTGGTCCAGCTGAGGCGGCGGCCATGATGGCGTTGAGGCGTGTCAGAGACGCGGAGCGCTGCTTGAGTTTGGGGGCGGGGCCCGGCTCCTCTGGGCCCGGGTCGGGGAGGTGGCCGTATCGGCGGCCATCTTCGTCGTACTGATAGAGACGGATGACGCGACTCGAACGAGACGGCGAGACTTGAGAGGAAGAAAGTTCCTCTTTTTTATCTTCGCCTCCATCTTCATCATTACTCCTCTCTCCTTTCTCATCTTCCTTATTCTTTTTTACATCTACCTCATTCTTCTCTTTCTCATCGTCCTCATTCTCTTGTTCATCCACCTCATTCTCTTTTTTGACTTTCTCATTTTTCTTTTTCTCATTTACTTTATTCTCTTTTTCATCTACTTCATTCTCTTTTTCATCTTCCTCATTCTCTTTTTCATCTACTTCATTGTCTTTTCCATCTACTTCATTCTCTTTTTCATCTTCCTCATTCTCTTTTTCATCTTCCTCATTCTCTTTTTCATCTACTTCATTCTCTTGTTCATCTACCTCATTCTCTTTTTTGACTTTCTCATTTTTCTTTTTCTCATCTACTTCATTCTCTTTTTCATCTTCCTCATTCTCTTTTTCATCTACTTCATTGTCTTTTCCATCTACTTCATTCTCTTTTTCATCTTCCTCATTCTCTTTTTCATCTACTTCATTCTCTTGTTCATCTACCTCATTCTCTTTTTTGACTTTCTCATTTTTCTTTTTCTCATTTACTTTATTCTCTTTTTCATCTACTTCATTCTCTTTTTCATCTACTTCATTGTCTTTTCCATCTACTTCATTCTCTTTTTCATCTTCCTCATTCTCTTTTTCATCTACTTCATTCTCTTGTTCATCTACCTCATTCTCTTTTTTGACTTTCTCATTTTTCTTTTTCTCATCTACTTCATTGTCTTTTCCATCTACTTCATTCTCTTTTTCATCTTCCTCATTCTCTTTTTCATCTTCCTCATTCTCTTTTTCATCTACTTCATTCTCTTGTTCATCTACCTCATTCTCTTTTTTGACTTTCTCATTTTTCTTTTTCTCATCTACTTCATTCTCTTTTTCATCTTCCTCATTCTCTTTTTCATCTACTTCATTGTCTTTTCCATCTACTTCATTCTCTTTTTCATCTTCCTCATTCTCTTTTTCATCTACTTCATTCTCTTGTTCATCTACCTCATTCTCTTTTTTGACTTTCTCATTTTTCTTTTTCTCATCTACTTCATTGTCTTTTTCATCTACTTCATTCTCTTTTTCATCTACTTCATTCTCTTGTTCATCTTCCTCATTCTCTTTTCCATCTACTTCATTCTCTTTTTCATCTTCCTCATTCTCTTTTTCATCTACTTCATTCTCTTGTTCATCTACCTCATTCTCTTTTTTGACTTTCTCATTTTTCTTTTTCTCATCTACTTCATTCTCTTTTTCATCTTCCTCATTCTCTTTTTCATCTACTGCATTGTCTTTTCCATCTACTTCATTCTCTTTTTCATCTTCCTCATTCTCTTTTTCATCTACTTCATTCTCTTGTTCATCTACCTCATTCTCTTTTTTGACTTTCTCATTTTTCTTTTTCTCATTTACTTCATTCTCTTTTTCATCTACTTCATTCTCTTGTTCATCTACCTCATTCTCTTTTTTGACTTTCTCATTTTTCTTTTTCTCATCTACTTCATTCTCTTTTTCATCTTCCTCATTCTCTTTTTCATCTACTTCATTGTCTTTTCCATCTACTTCATTCTCTTTTTCATCTTCTTCATTCTCTTTTTCATCTTCCTCATTCTCTTTTTCATCTACTTCATTCTCTTGTTCATCTACCTCATTCTCTTTTTTGACTTTCTCATTTTTCTTTTTCTCATTTACTTTATTCTCTTTTTCATCTACTTCATTCTCTTTTTCATCTACTTCATTCTCTTTTCCATCTTCCTCATTCTCTTTTTCATCACCCTCTTTCCTCTCATTTTCACCGTCGTCATTCTTTTCTCCCGTGTCGTCTTCCTCTATCCTCCCGTCAAAACCTCCCACCTCTCCGTCTTCCTCTTCTCTCCTACTCATCCCCTCCTCATCCTCGTCTTGTCCTGATGGTCTGACTTCTCTGACCTTTCCATCACATTCCTCCAGCCTTCCTCTCGCCTCTTCTACGCTCCCGCCCTCCACGCGGTCACATGCTTCCCAGTAGGCCTGCGCCTCTCGTCTATCCCGGAATCTTCTCTGAGGTTTGGCGGGCGGGTTCGAACCCAAGCTGCTGGTGGTCTCGTCGTCCGTCACCTGCTCCATCTCGTTGTACATGGATGAGAGCGTCGCCATGGTGATGTCAGCATCTGACAGGTCACGCTGTTGCCGTGGAGACGAGGCAGGTAAGATCTTAGTGAGCCCCGTCCAACACCTACAGGAACAAAGTTAAAAATTTCAGTTTTTAAAGATTTTTCTGGGATTTTTTAATCCGTGTCTCTGTAGATTTATCTACCTGAGAACATTTCTCCTGCTCAGAGCTCCTGCACTGAAGCCAAACACAAACGTGAGTAGCACTGAGGCCGCCACAGCTCCTGCCAAGAGCCGGTCAGAAACATTTTCCTGCTCCTCTGCAACAGAACCAAGCTCCCTCCTGAACCTGGAACGTTCTTGTCCGACGTCTTCTGGCCGATTGCAAAGCTGATAGGGGAACAGTGTGGACCCCCCATCGTGCCGCAAGAGGCAGTAATACAAGCCCTCGTGGAGGCTGCTCAGCTTGGTGACCACAAGGCTGCCATCATGGCGCACGTAAACCGGGTCCAGGCTGCCGTGGAAGCCAGGCGTTTGGAGGTGTCCAAAGGGGGTGTGCCAGTAGGCCACCACACCTGCTGGTGAAAGAGGAGCACACACACATGTGTGGTAGTTCTAAGTGGGTGTGGGTACTAAAGGCAGCTAAAACTATAATACATCCCAGAATAAACTAGACATACTTGCCAACCCTCCCGGATTTTCCGGGAGACTCCCGAAATTCAGCGCCTCTCCCGAAAACCTCCCGGGACAAATTTTCTCCCGAAATTCAGGCGGACTCAGGTCCTCCACAATATAAAAAAGCGTACCTGCCCAATGACGTTATAACTGTAGAATGATGGAGGGCGAGTTCTTAGTTTCTTATGTGGGTTTATTGTTAGGCAGTTTCATTAGCGTCCTCCCAGCGTGGCAACAACACACAACAGCAGTCACTTTTTTGTATACCGTAAAGCAGTTCGTCTGCCGTAAACGGCAATGTTGTGACACTCTTAAACAGGACAATACTGCCATCTAGTGCATTTGATGAAAGCACTTTTGTGCGTGCCACACAGCAATGCACCATCAGAGAGGGTGTTCAGCATGGTTCGAAAAATAGTGACAGAGAATAGAACAAGGATGGACAATTCAACCCTTAACTCAACAATGAGTAGATGAGTGTTATGTGCGTGTATATGTGTAAATAAATGAACACTGAAATTCAAGTATTTATTTTATGTATATTTATATATATATATATATATATATATAATTCACTGAACGTCAAGTATTTCTTATATATATATATATATGAAATACTTGACTTGGTGAATTCTAGCTGTAAATATACCCCTCCCCTTTTAGCCACGCCCCCCCCTCGAAAACCACCCCCCCCGAAATCGGAGGTCTCAAGGTTGGCAAGTATGAAACTAGAGGACGCTAAACTTTAGTTTGGTACATTTATTTCACATAGAAAACTCAAGGCACCTAGTAGTTAAAAGGCAATAATTTAACCGTAGCTCTGAATTCAAACCAGAACTATTATAAAGGACTTAAATAGAATAAAAACACAAATGTTCCCATACTAAAAATCATCCATCCATCCATCCATCTTCTTCCGCTTATAAGCAGGGAAGCCCAGACTTCCCTCTCCCCAGCCACTTCGTCCAGCTCCTCCCGGGGGATCCCGAGGCGTTCCCAGGCCAGCCGGGAGAGATAGTCTTCCCAGCGTGTCCTGGGTCTTCCCCGTGGCCTCCTACCGGTCGGACGTGCCCGAAACACCTTCCTAGGGAGGCGTTCGGGTGGCATCCTGACCAGATGCCCGAACCACCTCATCTGGCTCCTCTCGATGTGGAGGAGCAGCGGCTTTACTTTGAGCTCCCCCCGGATGACAGAGCTTCTCACCCTATCTCTAAGGGAGAGCCCCGCCACTCGGCGGAGGAAACTCATTTCGGCCGCTTGTACCCGTGATCTTGTCCTTTCGGTCATGACCCAAAGCTCATGACCATAGGTGAGGATGGGAACGTAGATCGACCGGTAAATCGAGAGCTTTGCCTTCCGGCTCAGCTCCTTCTTCACCACAACGGATCGATACAGCGTCCGCATTACTGAAGATGCCGCACCGATCCGCTTGTCGATCTCACGATCCACTCTTCCCCCACTCGTGAACAAGACTCCGAGGTACTTGAACTCCTCCACTTGGGGCAAGATCTCCTCCCCAACCCGGAGATGGCACGCCACCCTTTTCCGGGAGAGAACCATGGACTCGGACTTGGAGGTGCTGATTCCCATCCCAGTCGCTTCACACTTGGCTGCGAACCGATCCAGCGAGAGCTGAAGATCTTGGCCAGAAGAAGCCATCAGGACCACATCATCTGCAAATAGCAGAGACCTAATCCTGCAGCCACCAAACCAGATCCCCTCAACGCCCTGACTGCGCCTAGAAATTCTGTCCATAAAGGTTATGAACAGAATCGGTGACAAAGGGCAGCCTTCGCGGAGTCAAACCCTCACTGGAAACGTGTCCGACTTACTGCCGGCAATGCGGACCAAGCTCTGGCACTGATTATATAGGGAACGAACTGCCACAATAAGACAGTCCGATACCCCATACTCTCTGAGCACTCCCCACAGGACTTCCCGGGGTACACGGTCGAATGCCTTCTCCAAGTCCACAAAGCACATGTAGACTGGTTGGGCAAACTCCCATGCACCCTCAAGGACCCTGCCGAGAGTATAGAGCTGGTCCACAGTTCCACGACCAGGACGAAAACCACACTGTTCCTCCTGAATCCGAGGTTCGACTATCCGGCGTAGCCTCCTCTCCAGTACACCTGAATAGACCTTACCGGGAAGGCTGAGGAGTGTGATCCCACGATAGTTGGAACACACCCTCCGGTTCCCCTTCTTAAGGAGAAGAACCACCACCCCGGTCTGCCAATCCAGAGGTACCGCACCCGATGTCCACGCGATGTTGCAGAGTCTTGTCAACCAAGACAGCCCCACAACATCCAGAGCCTTAAGGAACTCCGGGCGGATCTCATCCACCCCCGGGGCCTTGCCACCGAGGAGTTTTTTAACTACCTCGGCAACCTCAGCCCCAGAAATAGGAGAGCCCACCACAGATTCCCCAGGCCCTGCTTCCTCATAGGAGGTCAGCAGAGAACCATCCCCACCATACACAGTGTTGACACTGCACTGCTTCCCCTTCCTGAGGCGGCGGATGGTGGTCCAGAATTGCTTCGAAGCCTGCCGGAAGTCTTTTTCCATGGCCTCCCCGAACTCCTCCCATGTCCGAGTTTTGTAAAACATTTGATGTCTAATAAATATAACAGTGAGATAAAAAAAACAGTGACAGGTGGTGCACAGTAAAACACTCCTTGGCCAGTGTCAATTGTTCGACATCTCCCCATGTCCACCGCATCATCCTTGAATTTGCGTCAAAGATAGCTGAAAGTGTGTCAAAAGCTCAGAGGTTTTGGCATCCCAAGCGCTCCACTCAAGCCGTGGTTTAAACCGGAAGTTGCCAGAGTTAGGTTGAGTCACCACGCTCTGCCTTTTATCGGCGTAGCGAAGCCGGAACTCTGACAGGCAAGTTCCTAAAGCCCTTCCTATTACACTTGTTCACAATAATCTATACATGAGGTGGAACCTTATTGTCATCGCACTGAAAACGTACAACGAAATGTGTTTTAGTACAACCTGTCCAAGAACAGACATACAGTATACAGGACTGTCTCAGAAAATTAGAATATTGTGATTAAGTTCTTTATTTTCTGTAATGCAATTCAAAAAAACAAAAATGTCATACATTCTGGATTCATTATACATCAACCGAAATATTGCAGGCCTTTTATTATTTTAATACAGCTTAAGAAAACTTCAATAGCAGCCTTTAGCTCATTTACATTATTGGGTCTGGTGTCTTTCAGCTTCAGCTTTCCTCAGACCAAGTAAAAAAAAAAGATTTATAACAGCAAAACAAAACCAAACATTTGAAAATGTCAATTAATGCACTCAGTACTTGGTTGGGAATCCTTTTTGCACGGATTACTGCATCATTGCGGCGTGGCATGGAGGCAATCAGCCTGTGGCATTGCTGAGGTGTTATGGATGCCCAGGATGCTTCAATAGCGGCCTTTAGCTCATTTGCATTATTGGGTCTGGTGTCTTTCAGCTTCTTCTTCACAATACCCCACAAATTCTCTATGGGGAGTTGGCAGGCCAAACAAGGACAGTAATGCCATGGTCAGTACACCAGTTACTGGTGGTTTTGGCACTGTGGGCAGGTGCCAGATCATGCTGGAAAATGAAATCATCATCTCCATAGAGCCTTTCAACAGATGGAAGCATGTAGTGCTCTAAAATCTCTAGAAGGGTCTGACTTGGGCTATGGAAAAGAAGCACTGGACAGTTGCAGAGTGGTCCAGAGTCCCGTTTTCAGACGAAAGCAAGTTTTGTGTTTCATTTGGAAGTCAAGGCGCTAGAGTCTGGAGGAAGGTTGGGGAGGAGCAAAATCCAAGTTGCTTGAAATCCAGTGTGAAGTTCCCACAGTCAGCAATGGTTTGGGGAGCCATGTCAGCTGCTGGTGTTGGTCCACTGTGTTTCATCAAGTCCAGAGTCAATGCAGCTGTGTACCAAGAGACTTTAGAGCACCACATGCTTCCA
The DNA here is from genome assembly GCF_033978685.3 of Nerophis lumbriciformis. Taxonomy (NCBI): domain Eukaryota; kingdom Metazoa; phylum Chordata; class Actinopteri; order Syngnathiformes; family Syngnathidae; genus Nerophis; species Nerophis lumbriciformis. The sequence continues at coordinate 3,465,420 of NC_084564.2, forward strand.
TCTGTTGAAAAGCTCTATGGAGATGATGATTTCATTTTCCAGCATGATCTGGCACCTGCCCACAGTGCCAAAACCACCAGTAACTGGTGTACTGACCATGGCATTACTGTCCTCGGTTGGCCTGCCAACTCCCCTGACCTGAACCCCATAGAGAATTTGTGGGGTATTGTGAAGAAGAAGCTGAAAGACACCAGACCCAATAATGCAAATTGCAAATTTTCTTAAACTGTATGCCATAATAAGCAATATTAAAATAATAAAAGGCGTGTAATATTTCAGTTGATGTGTAATGAATCCAGAATGTATGACATTTTTGTTGTTTTAATTGCATTACAGAAAATAAAGAACTTTATCACTATATTCTAATTTTCTGAGACAGTCCTGTACAGGTGGAGACAGAACAGGAAGATAATACCACCTTAACATTTGACAACCAAACAATTACACAAGGTGAATCAGTAAAGAATCTGGGTATTATCTTCCACCCAACTCTCTCCTTTGAGTCACACATTAAGAGTGTTACTAAAACGGCCTTCTTTCATCTCCGTAATATCGCTAAAATTCGTTCTATTTTATCCACTAGCAACGCCGAGATCATTATTCATGCGTTCGTTACGTCTCGTCTCGACTACTGTAACGTATTATTTTGGGGTCTCCCTATGTCTAGCATTGAAAGACTACAATTGGTACAAAATGCGGCTGCTAGACTTTTGACAAGAACAAGAAAGTTTGATCATATTACGTCTATACTGTATATACCTTTATATACATATATATATACCTATACTGGCTCACCTGCACTGGCTTCCTGTGCACTTAAGATGTGACTTTAAGGTTTTACTACTTACATATAAAATACTACACGGTCTAGCTCCGTCCTATCTTGTCGATTGTATTGTACCATATGTCCCGGCAGGAAATCTGCGTTCAAAGAACTCCGGCTTATTAGTGATTCCCAGAGCCCAAAAAAAGTCTGCGGGCTATAGAGCGTTTTCTATTGGGGCTCCAGTACTATGGAATGCCCTCCCGGTAACAATTAGAGATGCTACCTCAGTAGAAGCATTTAAGTCCCATCTTAAAACTCATTTGTATACTCTAGCCTTTAAATAGCCCCCCTGTTAGACCAGTTGATCTGCCGTTTCTTTTCTTTTCTCCTCTGCCCCCCTCTCCCTTGTGGAGGGGGAGAGACACAGGGGGTGATGGGTCAAATGCAGAGAATAATTTCGCCACACCAAGTGTGTGTGTGACAATCATTGGTACTTTAACTTTAACTTTTTTTATGTTAGATCCACTATGGACTGGACTCTCACTATTATGTTAGATCCACTATGGACTGAACTCTCACTATTATGTTAGATCCACTATGGACTGGACTCTCACTATTATGTTAGATCCACTATGGACTGGACTCTTACTCTTATGTTGGATCCACTATGGACTGGACTCTCACTATTATGTTGGATCCACTATGGACTGGACTCTCACTATTATGTTAGATCCACTATGAACTGGACTCTCACTATTATGTTAGATCCACTATGGACTGGACTCTCACACTATTATGTTAGATCCACTATGGACTGGACTCTCACTATTATGTTAGATCCACTATGGACTGGACTCTCACCATTATGTTAGATCCACTATGGACTGGACTCTCACTATTATGTTGGATCCACTATGGACTGGACTCTCACTATTATGTTAGATCCACTATGGACTGGACTCACACTATTATGTTAGATCCACTATGGACTGGACTCTCACTATTATGTTGGATCCACTATGGACTGGACTCTCACTATTATGTTAGATCCACTATGGACTGGACTCTCACTATTATGTTAGATCCACTATGGACTGGACTCTCACTATTATGTTAGATCCACTATGAACTGGACTCTCACTATTATGTTAGATCTACTATGGACTGGACTCTCACTATTATGTTAGATCCACTATGGACTGGACTCTCACTATTATGTTAGATCCACTATGGACTGGACTCTCACACTATTATGTTAGATCCACTATGGACTGGACTCTCACTATTATGTTAGATCCACTATGGACTGGACTCTCACCATTATGTTAGATCCACTATGGACTGGACTCTCACTATTATGTTTGATCCACTATGGACTGGACTCTCACTATTATGTTAGATCCACTATGGACTGGACTCTCACTATTATGTTAGATCCACTATGGACTGGACTCTCACTATTATGTTAGATCCACTATGGACTGGACTCTCACACTATTATGTTAGATCCACTATGGACTGGACTCTCACTATTATGTTAGATCCACTATGGACTGGACTCTCACCATTATGTTAGATCCACTATGGACTGGACTCTCACTATTATGTTTGATCCACTATGGACTGGACTCTCACTATTATGTTAGATCCACTATGGACTGGACTCTCACTATTATGTTAGATCCACTATGGACTGGACTCTCACTATTATGTTAGATCCACTATGGACTGGACTCTCACAATATTATGTCAGACCCACTCGACATCCATTGCATTCGGTCTCCCCTAGAGGGGGGGGGGGTTACCCACATATGCGGTCCTCTCCAAGGTTTCTCATAGTCATTCACATCGACGTCCCACTGGGGTGAGTTTTTCCTTGCCCTTATGTGGGCTCTGTACCGAGGATGTCGTTGTGGCTTGTGCAGCCCTTTTGAGACACTTGTGATTTAGGGCTATATAAATAAACATTGATTGATTGATTGAAGAGTAATGGGTCGCCACCAAAAGGTAGGAAGGAAAGGTAAACATGGTGGAGGAGGAAGGAGAAAAACGCGACTCCCAAACTTAGCTCTTACTAGGGCCAGGGGCCCAGTTTGAGACCAGAAAAAAAAACCTCAAGCAACATATACACGTACATTATTGCGACATGCAAATTTGGGACAGTGCATTGGAGAGCAGGGCAAAAAGAGGCTCCAAGAAAGTTAGGACAGGACAAGGTGAGACAAAGAAGCAAAAGCAGGAGTGATAAGAAGAGGGAAGGAAAGCGTCCGCCATTGTTGAGAGCCAGAGAGAAGTCATCAGTGAAATATAAGTTTGCGAAACATAAATTGAATTAAAGCTGCAAGCAGCATTGGTCGGGCCCGCGTATTTGGCAGGTGCTAGTCCTAAGTGTCCCAATACTTTTGTCAAGTTTTAGTCCCAAGTGTCCCAATACTTTTGTCCAGTGTAAGTGTCCCAATACTTGTGTCCAGTGGTAGTCCTAAGTGTCCCAATACTTTAGTCTACTTTTAGTGCGAAGTGTCCCAATACTTTTGTCCAGTGGTAGTCCGAAGTGTCCCAATACTTATGTCAAGTTGTAGTCAAGTGTCCCAATACTTTTGTCAAGTTTTAGTCCCAAGTGGCCCAATACTTTTGTCAAGTTGTAGTCCTAAGTGTCCCAATACTTTTGTCCAGTTTTAGTCCCAAGTGGCCCAATACTTATGTCAAGTTGTAATCCTAAGTGTCCCAATATTTTAGTCAATTTCTGGTCCTAAGTGTCCCAAAACTTTTGTCCAGTTTTAGTCCTAAGTGTCCCAATGCTTTTGTCCAGTGTAAATGTCCCAATACTTTTGTCAAGTGGTAGTCCCAAGTGTCCCAATACTTTTGTCCAGTTTTAGTCCAAAGTGTCCCAATACTTTTGTCAAGTTGTAGTCCTAAGTGTCCCAATACTTTTGTCCAGTGTAGGTGTCCCAATACTTTTGTCCAGAGGTAGTCCTAAGTGTCCCAATATTTTAGTCAATTTCTGGTCCTAAGTGTCCCAAAACTTTTGTCCAGTTTTAGTCCTAAGTGTCCCAATACTTTTGTCCAGTGTAAATGTCCCAATACTTTTGTCAAGTGGTAGTCCCAAGTGTCCCAATACTTTTGTCAAGTTTTAGTCCCAAGTGTCCCAATACTTTTGTCAAGTTGTAGTCCTAAGTGTCCCAATACTTTTGTCCAGTGTAGGTGTCCCAATACTTTTGTCCAGAGGTAGTCCTAAGTGTCCCAATACTTTTGTCAAATGTAGGCGTAAGTGTCCCAATACTTTTATCCAGTGTAAGTGTCCCAATACTTTTGTCCAGTGGTAGTCCTAAGTGTCCCAATACTTTTGTTCAGTTTTCGTCATAAGTGTCCCAATACTTTTGTCTACTTTTAGTCCGAATTGTCCCAATACTTTTGTGTAGTGTACCTACCTTGTCTGCATTGTGTGGGCACGCTGGTGCTTCCTGCTTTTAAGCAGCCTTCTTGAAAAAACAGCAGCATCAGAGCAGCGGCTCTTTGCAGGGTCATAAAATCAAAACCGGAGCCGGTATTAAAACTCTTTCGATAACTTTTAATCAAAAGGGTTCAATCTCTCTCCTGTGTTAGTTTGAAGCCGAAACGACAAACACGCTCAGAGGAGATAATGTTTGAAGAAAGGTGACCGGTTTTTACAAAAATGTTGTGTTGAAGGGGGAATAGCAAACTTCCTGTAGATTTTTGCTGAGGGTTGTCAATTTATGAAATGTAGGTCTAAATGAGACCTACATAGAGGTTTTTTGTTTCATGTCTCTCCGACCTTCCCAGTGGGAGTTACAGGCAGTTTTGTCATTTTTTTCTTCCGAGGAGCAGTTTTTTGTGCGTTTTATTAAAAAATTGCGCTAGAGCGCAATTTTGAGATTTGGGGTTAGGTTTTTTTATTAGATCGCAATTTTTGCCAGTCCTGATGTGTGTGTTCAGTTTGGTGAGTTTTGGAGCATGTTAAGAGGGTGAAAATACAGCTCAAAGAAACAAAATTGACTGTTTTTAGTACTTTTTTGTCTTGAAGGGGGAATTGCCAACTTCCTGTTGATTTTTGCCCGAGGATATACAATTATGAAATCTAGGTCTACGTCAGACCTACATAGAGGTTTTTGTTTCATGTCTCTCCGACCTTCCCAGTGGGAGTTACAGGCAGTTTTGTCATTTTTTTTCTTCCGAGGAGCAGTTTTTTGTGCGTTTTATTAAAAAATTGCGCTAGAGCGCAATTTTGAGATTTGGGGTTAGTTTTTTTTATTAGATCGCAATTTTTGCCAGTCCTGATGTGTGTGTTCAGTTTGGTGAGTTTTGAAGCATGTTAAGAGGGTGAAAATACAGCTCAAAGAAACAAAATTGACTGTTTTTAGTACTTTTTTGTCTTGAAGGGGGAATTGCCAACTTCCTGTTGATTTTTCCCCGAGGATATACAATTATGAAAACTAGGTCTAAGTCAGACCTACATAGAGGTTTTTTGTTTCATGTCTCTCCGACCTTCCCAGTGGGAGTTACAGGCAGTTTTGTCATTTTTTTCTTCCGAGGAGCAGTTTTTTGTGCGTTTTATTAAAAAATTGCGCTAGAGCGCAATTTTGAGATTTGGGGTTAGGTTTTTTTATTAGATCGCAATTTTTGCCAGTCCTGATGTGTGTGTTCAGTTTGGTGAGTTTTGGAGCATGTTAAGAGGGTGAAAATACAGCTCAAAGAAACAAAATTGACTGTTTTTAGTACTTTTTTGTCTTGAAGGGGGAATTGCCAACTTCCTGTTGATTTTTGCCCGAGGATATACAATTATGAAAACTAGGTCTAAGTCAGACCTACATAGAGGTTTTTGTTTCATGTCTCTCCGACCTTCCCAGTGGGAGTTACAGGCAGTTTTGTCATTTTTTTTCTTCCGAGGAGCAGTTTTTTGTGCGTTTTATTAAAAAATTGCGCTAGAGCGCAATTTTGAGATTTGGGGTTAGGTTTTTTTATTAGATCGCAATTTTTGCCAGTCCTGATGTGTGTGTTCAGTTTGGTGAGTTTTGGAGCATGTTAAGAGGGTGAAAATACAGCTCAAAGAAACAAAATTGACTGTTTTTAGTACTTTTTTGTCTTGAAGGGGGAATTGCCAACTTCCTGTAGATTTTTGCCCGAGGATATACAATTATGAAAACTAGGTCTAAATCAGACCTACATAGAGGTTTTTGTTGCATGTCTTTCCGACCTTCCCAGTGGGAGTTACAGGCAGTTTTGTCATTTTTTCTTCTTCCGAGGAGCAGTTTTTTGTGCGTTTTATTAAAAAATTGCGCTAGAGCGCAATTTTGAGATTTGGGGTTAGGTTTTTTTATTAGATCGCAATTTTTGCCAGTCCTGATGTGTGTGTTCAGTTTGGTGAGTTTTGGAGCATGTTAAGAGGGTGAAAATACAGCTCAAAGAAACAAAATTGACTTTTTTTAGTACTTTTTTATCTTGAAGGGGGAATTGCCAACTTCCTGTTGATTTTTGCCCGAGGATATACAATTATGAAAACTAGGTCTAAGTCAGACCTACATAGAGGTTTTTGTTTCATGTCTCTCCGACCTTCCCAGTGGGAGTTACAGGCAGTTTTGTCATTTTTTCTTCCGAGGAGCAGTTTTTTGTGCGTTTTATTAAAAAATTGCGCCAGAGCGCAATTATGAGATTTGGGGTTAGGTTTTTTTATTAGATCGCAATTTTTGCCAGTCCTGATGTGTGTGTTCAGTTTGGTGAGTTTTGGAGCATGTTAAGAGGGTGTAAATACAGCTCAAAGAAACAAAATTGACTGTTTTTAGTACTTTTTTGTCTTGAAGGGGGAATTGCCAACTTCCTGTTGATTTTTGCCCGAGGATATACAATTATGAAAACTAGGTCTAAGTCAGACCTACATAGAGGGTTTTGTTTCATGTCTCTCCGACCTTCCCAGTGGGAGTTACAGGCAGTTTTGTCGTTTTTTTTCTTCCGAGGAGCAGTTTTTTGTGCGTTTTATTAAAAAATTGCGCTAGAGCGCAATTTTGAGATTTGGGGTTAGGTTTTTTTTATTAGATCGCAATTTTTGCCAGTCCTGATGTGTGTGTTCAGTTTGGTGAGTTTTGGAGCATGTTAAGAGGGTGAAAATACAGCTCAAAGAAACAAAATTGACTGTTTTTAGTACTTTTTTGTCTTGAAGGGGGAATTGCCAACTTCCTGTTGATTTTTGCCCGAGGATATACAATTATGAAAACTAGGTCTAAGTCAGACCTACATAGAGGTTTTTTGTTTCATGTCTCTCCGACCTTCCTAGTGGGAGTTACAGGCAGTCTAGTCTTTTTTTTCTCCCTAGGGGGCGTTAGAGCGCAGTTTTGAGGTTTGGTTTTTTGATAAAAAGTTTTGCCGTATATTACTGATGTGTGTATAAAATTTGGTGAGGTTTGAAGTATGTTAAAGGGGTCAAATTACAGCGCAAAGTTGCGGAAGAATAATAATAAAGAAAGAATAAAACCTTACAAATTCAATAGGTCCTTATGTCCCATTGCATAAGGACTCCCTTTGGGAGTCCTTATGCAATGGGCCATGCGGGCCCTAATTAATGGCTGTATTTACAAGGTGTGTGTGATTGACAGGTGACCCCTTAATCAGCTGGCTCTGCCCCCCCGTGTGACCAACAGCAAGAATGTCATGTTCCTCTTCAGCTCGGGTGAGTGGACATTTGACTTGTCACTAACCCGCCTTCTTTCCATCTCCACACTTGACAGTCACTTGCACCTCTGGTTGTCCTTGGACCCTGCTGGTGGGCACCACCGTCAGGGCATCATGGCCAACAGCTGCTACACCGGCGTATGTTGAGGCAGCCAGTAGAGCCATGAAAGTTAACCAGCGGGTTAACATTTCAAACCTGAGGCAGACATAAAAAGTCAGCTGACAGCAGCTTGCTTGGCTAAATGAGAGCAAAAACGCAACAATGCTGCTGGTTGTGAATAAATAGCCAAAACCTCTTAACATTACGTAACTAATTATCAGAGGTGGGTAGTAACGCGCTACATTTACTCCGTTACATCTACTTGAGTAACTTTTGAGATCAATTGTACTTCTAAGAGTAGTTTTAATGCAACATACTTTTACTTTTACTTAAGTATATTTATAGAGAAGGAACGCTACTTTTACTCCGCTACTTTTATCTACATTCAGCTCGCTACTCGCTACTAATTTTTATCGATCTGTTAATGCACGCTTTGTTTGTTTTGGTCTGTCAGACAGACCTTCATATTTCCTGCCTTACTGGTGACGTTTCACTCCGTTCCACCAATCAGATGCAGTCACCGGTGACGTTGGACCAATCAAACAGAGCCAGGTGGTCACATGACCCGACTTAAACAAGTTGAAAAACTTATTGGGGTGTTACCATTTAGTGGTCAATTGTACGGAATATGTACTGTACTGTGCAATCTACTAATAAAAGTTCCAATCAATCAATCAAAAGTGTGAAGGAAAAAATACCCTTTTTTATTTCAACCGTACATCCCGTCAAAAGCCTAAAGACTGACTGCACAGTTCCTGTCTTCACAATAAAAGTGCCGCTCCATCGCGCCTGCGCTTTCAAAACAAGAGTCTCCGAAAGCCAGCGCGAACAAGCTAGCAAGCTACGGAGTTTGACGCCAATATATTTCTTGTAAAGTGTATAAAAACGAATATGGAAGCTGGACAAATAAGATGCCAAAAACCAACCACTTTCATGTGGTATTAGACAGGAAGGAGGAACTTTTCTTCTCCTCCATTTGAAAACGTGGACGTTATCATCACTACTGTCTGATTCCAATCAATGCAAGTCATCAGAATCAGGTAATACACCAACTTATATTCTTGTCTTCATGAAAGAAAGGAATCTATATGTGTTAAACATGCATGTATGTTCATTAAAACACCTTTAACATGTAAACAAAAACAGCAAATTAAATAAATATAAATTATATACTGTATATATCAATGTATACGTATGTATATATATATATGTATATGATGAGTGTGTATGTTACTCATCAGTTACTCAGTACTTGAGTAGTTTTTCCACAACATACTTTTTACTTTTACTCAAGTAAATATTTGGGTGACTACTCCTTACTTTTACTTGAGTAATAAATCTCTAAAGTAACAGTACTCTTACTTGAGTACAATTTCTGGCTACTCTACCCACCTCTGCTAATTATTAATACTTAAAGTTGTGCATTAAGAAAAAGGTTATTTAGATTTTGGATTGATAATATCTAGTGTGCATTCGCAGCAGTAACAGAAACCCTGTGAAAAACAGTGATCTTAGACATGTGTAACTACCGTACAAACTTGTGATGCCAGCATACGCTTGTATGGCACGCCACATGGCAGAGAAAGTGAAATAAAACAAAAAAAGATAATTTGTTTTTACCTGTGACAGCTGTCCTGGTCATCAGAGAGTGCACCTGACGGTCCCAGGGTAAAGTGCACTTTCTCACATGACAAACTTCTGTCTGCTGATGATGTTAAAGATTAATGTCTGCACAGGAAACCACTCAAAACTACTCCATCGCTTTTACTATGGAGGGTCAAATGGGACTAAATCAAATAAATAACTCTTCAAATAATTACCGTATTTTTCGGACTATAAGTCGCAGTTTTTTTTCATAGTTTGGCCGGGCTCCAGTGCGACTTCTATATGTTTTTTTCCTTCTTTATTATGCATTTTCGGCAGGTGCGACTTATACTCCGAAAAATACGGTACTTAAATGTGTAATTAATTATAATTACAAATAAATACATACATTTGTTATAAATGTAATTAATTAATGTAATGGTAAATTAAATAAAATAATAATTTTAATATGTAATTATTGATTTCATTATTTCACGATTGAATTAGTTAGGAATTAATTTCATGAACCCGTGTGGCAGCACACATTAATTTATTTGATACGTCATACTCCGCCGTCAGACTTAGTCCTAACACTTGTCTGTGGAACTTGGTCCAGACAAGCAGAGGAGTACTGGTCGATATATTGGTCTAAAAGTGCGGGAATAACTCCTGATAACTTGAATAAATTCCTCTACTTTAACTGCTACATGCTCTGGGTCAGCAGGTCTCTTTATATTCCACAGAGTCTGAAAAATCAATCAATCAATCAATGTTTATTTATATCATACTTGCCAACCTTGAGACCTCCGATTTCGGGAGGTGGGGGGAGGGGGTGGGCGTGGTCGGGGTAGACGGGGGCGTGGTCGGGGCGTGGCTAAAAGGGGAGGAGTACATTTACAGCTAGAATTCACCAAGTCAAGTATTTCATATATATATATATATATATATATATATATATATATATATACGTATATATACGTATATATATATATTTTATTTTTTATATATATATATATATATATACGTATATATACACGTATATATATATATTTTATTTTTTATATATATATATATATATATATATATATATATATATATATATATACGTATATATACGTATATATATATATTTTATTTTTTATATATATATATATATATATATATATATATATATATATATACGTATATATATATATATTAATTTTATTATATATATATATATATAAAATAAATACTTGAATTTCAGTGTTCATTTATTTACACATATACACACACATAACACTTGTTGGCAGTATTGTCCTGTTTAAGAGTGTCACAACATTGCTGTTTACGGCAGACGAACTGATTTACGGTAGAATAAAACATGACTGCTGTTGTTGTGTGTTGTTACCGCGCTGGGAGGACGTTAATGAAACTGCCTAACAATAAACCCACATAAGAAACCAAGAACTCGCCCTCCATCATTCTACAGTTATAACGTGATTGGGCAGGTATGCTGGTTATATTGTGGGTTATGAGTCCGCCTGAATTTCGGGAGAAAATTTGTTCCGGGAGGTTTTCGGGAGAGGCGCTGAATTTCGGGAGTCTCCCGGAAAATCCGGGAGAGTTGGCAAGCATGATTTATATAGCCCTAAATCACAAGTGTCTCAAAGGGCTGCACAAGCCACAACGACATCCTCGGTACAAAGCCCACATAAGGGCAAGGAAAAACTCACCCCAGTATATTCAAAGATATATAAGTATATGCTCTTTAGCCGCCATACTTTTAAAGACTTCCAAAGTTCCAGGTTTCAGAGAAAAGTATTGATTGGATTAGATTGTTTTTAGCCCCGTCCACTTACTTTGGTGGGTGAGTTTTACAGGTAAAATACATTCATGGCCGGTGGCGGGCTGTGTGTTTCTCACCTAGGCCTTCAGTGGTTATTGTACTGGTGAGTTTTCTGTGGCTTTCTATGGCTCGGTGCCACTTCCTGTTTTGGCAACTTGTGATTGGATACTCACTTGGGACTTCCAAGTGAGTATCCAATCCCAGTCTCTTTAACATCAAGCTACCTACAAACCCCGTTTCCATATGAGTTAGGAAATTGCGTTGGATACTTTTGTCTAGTTTTAGTCCGAAGTGTCCCAATACTTTTGTTCAGTGGTAGTCCTTCGTGTCCCAATACTTTTGTTCAGTGGTAGTCCTTCGTGTCCCAATACTTTTGTTCAGTGGTAGTCCTTCGTGTCCCAATACTTTTGTCAAGTTTTAGTCCCAAGTGTCCCAATACTTTTGTCCAGTTGCCCAATACTTTTGTTCAGTGGTAGTAGTAAGTGTCCCAATACTTTTGTGAAGTTGTAGTCCCAAGTGTCCCAATACTTTTGTCCAGTTTTCGGCCTAAGTGTCCCAATACTTTTGTCCAGTGGTAGTCATAAGTGTCCCAATACTTTTGTCTACTTTTAGTCTGAAGTGTCCCAAGACTTTTGTCTAGTGTACCTACCTTGTCTGCATTGTGTGGGCACGTTGGTGCTTCCTGCTTTTAAGCAGCCTTCTTGAGAAAACAGCAGTGCAGCAGCATCAGCGCAGCGGTTTTTTGAAGGCTCATAAAATCAAAACCGGAGCAGTTAGAAAAATTATTTCGATAACTTTTATTTGGAAGGGTTCAATCTCTCTCCTGTGTTAGTTTGAAGCTGAAACGACAAACGCGCTCAGAGGAGATAATGTTTGAAGAGAAGTGACCGCTTTATAAAAAAATTTTGTTTTGAAGGGGAAATTGCAAACTTTCTGTTGATTTTTGCTGAGGGTTGTCAATCTATGAAATGTAGGTCTAAGTGAGACCTACATAGAGGTTTTTGTTTCATGTCTTTCCGACTTTCCCAGTGGGAGTTACAAGCAGTTTTGTCATTTTTTTCTTCCGAGGAGCAGTTTTTCCTGCGTTTTATTAAAAAATTGCGGTAGAGCACAATTTTGAGATTTGGGGTTAGGTTTTTTCATTAAATCACAATTTTAGCCAGTCCTGATGTGTGTGTTCAGTTTGGTGAGTTTTGAAGCATGTTAAGGGGGTCAAATTACAGCTCAAAGAGGCAAAAGTGACTGTTTTTAGTACTTTTTTGTCTTGAAGGGGGAATTGCCAACTTCCTGTTGATTTTTGCCCGAGAATATACTATTATGAAATCTAGGTCTAAGTCACACCTACATAAAGGTTTTTGTTTCATGTCTCTCCGACCTTCCTAGTGGGAGTTACAGGCAGTCTAGTTTTTTTTTTCCTAGAGCGCAATTTTGAGTTTTGAGGTTTGGTTTTTTTGATAAAAAGTTTTGCCGTATATTACTAATGTGTGTGTAAAATTTGGTGAGTTTTGAAGTATGTTAAGGGGGTCAAATTACAGCGCAAAGTTGCGGAAGAATAATAATAATTAAAGCTGCAAGCAGCATTGGTCGGGCCCGCGTATTTGGCAGGTGCTAGTTCTAAGTGTCCCAATACTTTTGTTCAGTTTTCGTCATAAGTGTCCCAATACTTATGTCTACTTTTAGTCCGAATTGTCCCAATACTTTTGTCTAGTGTACCTACCTTGTCTGCATTGTGGGCACGCTGGTGCTTCCTGCTTTTAAGCAGCCTTCTTGAAAAAACAGCAGCATCAGCGCAGCGGCTCTTTGAAGGGTCATAAAATCAAAACCGGAGCCGGTATTAAAACTCTTTCGATAACTTTTAATCAAAAGGGTTCAATCTCTCTCCTGTGTTAGTTTAAAGCCGAAAAAACAAACACGCTCAGAGGAGATAATGTTTGAAGAAAGGTGACCGGTTTTTACAAAAATGTTGTGTTGAAGGGGGAATAGCAAGCTTCTTGTAGATTTTTGCTGGGGGTTGTCAATTTATGAAATGTAGGTCTAAGTGAGACCTATGGAGAGGATTTTGTTTCATGTCTCTCCGACCTTCCCAGTGGGAGTTACAGGCAGTTTTGTCATTTTTTTCTCCCGAGGAGCAGTTTTTTCTCCGTTTTATTCAAAAATTGCTGTAGAGCGCAATTTTTAAATTTGGGGTTAGGTTTCTTTATTAGATCGCAATTTTTGCCAGTCCTGATGTGTGCGTTCAGTTCGGTGAGTTTTGAAGCATGTTAAGGGGGTCAAATTACAGCTCAAAGAGGCAAAAGTGACTGTTTTTAGTACTTTTTTGTCTTGAAGGGGGAATTGCCAACTTCCTGTTGATTTTTGCCCGAGAATATACGATTATGAAATCTAGGTCTAAGTCACACCTACATAAAGGTTTTTGTTTCATGTCTCTCCAACCTTCCTAGTGGGAGTTAGTTTTTTTTCCCTAGGGGGCGCTAGAGCGCAATTTTGAGTTTTGAGGTTTGGTTTTTTGATAAAAAGTTTTGCCGTATATTACTGATGTGTGTGTAAAATTTGGTGAGTTTTGAAGTATGTTAAGGGGGTCAAATTACAGCGCAAAGTTGCGGAAGAATAATAATAAAAATTCAATAGGTCCTTATGTCCCATTGCATAAGGACTCCCTGTGGGAGTCCTTATGCAATGGGCCATGCGGGCCCTAAATTATGTCCCATTGCATAAGGACTCCCTGTGGGAGTCTTTATGCAATGGGACATGCGGGCCCTAAATAATAATAATAAGAAAGAATAAAACCTTACAAATTCAATAGGTCCTTATGTCCCATTGCATAAGGACTCCCTGTGGGAGTCCTTATGCAATGGGCCATGCGGGCCCTAAATTATGTCCCATTGCATAAGGACTCCCTGTGGGAGTCCTTATGCAATGGGACATGCGGGCCCTAAATAATAATAATAAGAAAGAATAAAACCTTACAAATTCAATAGGTCCTTATGTCCCATTGCATAAGGACTCCCTGTGGGAGTCCTTATGCAATGGGCCATGCGGGCCCTAACTATACGCTACTTTGTATTAGGAATGGCAACAACAGAGGATGCGTATGCATGTACGAGCCACAGCAAGAGGATAGAGAAATAGAAGGAACTTATTGACAACATGGTCGGACTACAATGGAGGACCCGCGCAAAGCTTCTCGGGTAAATCTCCACCATACAGGTAAAAGCCAGTAAATTAGAATATTTTGAAAAACTTGATTTATTTCAGTAATTGCATTCAAAAGGTGTAACTTGTACATTATATTTATTCATTGCACACAGACTGATGCATTCAAATGTTTATTTCATTTAATTTTGATGATTTGAAGTGGCAACAAATGAAAATCCAAAATTCCGTGTGTCACAAAATTAGAATATTACTTAAGGCTAATACAAAAAAGGGATTTTTAGAAATGTTGGCCAACTGAAAAGTATGAAAATGAAAAATATGAGCATGTACAATACTCAATACTTGGTTGGAGCTCCTTTTGCCTCAATTATTGCGTTAATGCGGCGTGGCATGGAGTCGATGAGTTTCTGGCACTGCTCAGGTGTTATGAGAGCCCAGGTTGCTCTGATAGTGGCCTTCAACTCTTCTGCGTTTTTGGGTCTGGCATTCTGCATCTTCCTTTTCACAATACCCCACAGATTTTCTATGGGGCTAAGGTCAGGGGAGTTGGCGGGCCAATTTAGAACAGAAATACCATGGTCCGTAAACCAGGCACGGGTAGATTTTGCGCTGTGTGCAGGCGCCAAGTCCTGTTGGAACTTGAAATCTCCATCTCCATAGAGCAGGTCAGCAGCAGGAAGCATGAAGTGCTCTAAAACTTGCTGGTAGACGGCTGCGTTGACCCTGGATCTCAGGAAACAGAGTGGACCGACACCAGCAGATGACATGGCACCCCAAACCATCACCCAACCATGCAAATTTTGCATTTCCTTTGGAAATCGAGGTCCCAGAGTCTGGAGGAAGACAGGAGAGGCACAGGATCCACGTTGCCTGAAGTCTAGTGTAAAGTTTCCACCATCAGTGATGGTTTGGGGTGCCATGTCATCTGCTGGTGTCGGTCCACTCTGTTTCCTGAGATCCAGGGTCAACGCAGCCGTCTACCAGCAAGTTTTAGAGCACTTCATGCTTCCTGCTGCTGACCTGCTCTATGGAGATGGAGATTTCAAGTTCCAACAGGACTTGGCGCCTGCACACAGCGCAAAATCTACCCGTGCCTGGTTTACGGACCATGGTATTTCTGTTCTAAATTGGCCCGCCAACTCCCCTGACCTTAGCCCCATAGAAAATCTGTGGGGTATTGTGAAAAGGAAGATGCAGAATGCCAGACCCAAAAACGCAGAAGAGTTGAAGGCCACTATCAGAGCAACCTGGGCTCTCATAACACCTGAGCAGTGCCAGAAACTCATCGACTCCATGCCACGCCGCATTAACGCAGTAATTGAGGCAAAAGGAGCTCCAACCAAGTATTGAGTATTGTACATGCTCATATTTTTCATTTTCATACTTTTCAGTTGACCAACATTTCTAAAAATCCCTTTTTTGTATTAGCCTTAAGTAATATTCTAATTTTGTGACACACGGAATTTTGGATTTTCATTTGTTGCCACTTCAAATCATCAAAATTAAATGAAATAAACATTTGAATGCATCAGTCTGTGTGCAATGAATAAATATAATGTACAAGTTACACCTTTTGAATGCAATTACTGAAATAAATCAAGTTTTTCAAAATATTCTAATTTACTGGCTTTTACCTGTAGTATAGAGGGTCAAATAGGACAAAATAAAATAAATAAATCTTAACTTGTATAGAGTCTATACTTTGCTTCTCATCAGCCAAAGTAGTCCTTTGCTGCCCTCCAGTGGTTAACCCTGTCAACTTATTTTTGTCACCAATACAGCTGCCAATACTTTTCACTTGACAATTTTCACGATAGTTGAATGATTTTGTCTTGAATCAACATGCTTTTTGACTGCATCTAGTCAATGTCACATTGAAATTTGGTCATTTCCCAACCAGCAGCGTGCATCCAACGTTATACATCAACGTTGTCTCAATTTACAAATACAACTATTTTGTAACGTTGTTTCGAAGTAAGTTTGAAAAGACATTTATGTATAATCAACGTTGTATCAATGTCTTGTGCCTTCTGGAAATATATTTGCATCTTTTATACATTAAACTGCCAACAACAATATAAGATGTCAAAAATATCAACAGAATTACAAACCCCGTTTCCATATGAGTTGGGAAATTGTGTTAGATGTAAATGTAAACGGAATACAATGATTTGCAAATCCTTTTCAACCCATATTCAGTTGAATATGCTACAAAGACAACATATTTGATGTTCAAACTCATAAACTTTATTTATTTTTTTTGCAAATAATAATTAACTTAGAATTTCATGGCTGCAACATGTGCCAACTTAGTTGGGAAAGGGCATGTTCACCACTGTGTTACATGGCCTTTCCTTTTAACAACACTCAGTAAAGGTTTGGGAACTGAGGAGACACATTTTTGAAGCTTCTCAGGTGGAATTCTTTCCCATTCTTGCTTGATGTACAGCTTAAGTTGTTCAACAGTCCGGGGGTCTCCGTTGTGCTATTTTAGGCTTCACATTTTCAATGGGAGACAGGTCTGGACTACAGGCAGGCCAGTCTAGTACCCGCACTCTTTTACTATGAAGCCACGTTGATGTAACACGTGGCTTGGCATTGTCTTGCTAAAATAAGCAGGGGCGTCCATGGTAACGTTGCTTGGATGGCAACATATGTTGCTCCAAAACCTGTATGTACCTTTCAGCATTAATGGTGCCTTCACAGATGTGTAAGTTACCCATGTCTTGGGCACTAATACACCCCCATACCATCACACATGCTGCCTTTTACACTTTACACCTATAACAATCCGGATGGTTCTTTTCCTCTTTGGTCCGGAGGACACGACGTCCACAGTTTCCAAAAACAATTTGAAATGTGGACTCCTCAGACCACAGAACACTTTTCCACTTTGTATCAGTCCATCTTAGATGAGCTCAGGCCCAGCGAAGCCGACGGCGTTTCTGGGTGTTGTTGATAAACGGTTTTCGCCTTGCATAGGAGAGTTTTAACTTGCACTTACAAATGTAGCGACCAACTGTAGTTACTAACAGTGGGTTTTTGAAGTGTTCCTGAGCCCATGTGGTGATATCCTTTACACACTGATGTCGCTTGTTGATGCAGTACAGCCTGAGGGACGGAAGGTCACGGGCTTAGCTGCTTACGTGCAGTGATTTCTCCAGATTCTCTGAACCCTTTGATGATATTACGGACCGTAGACGGTGAAATCCCTAAATTCCTTGCAATAGCTGGTTGAGAAAGGTTTTTCTTAAACTGTTCAACAATTTGCTCACACATTTGTTGACAAAGTGGTGACCCTCGCCCCATCCTTGTTTGTGAATGACTGAGCATTTCATGGAATCTACTTTTATACCCAATCATGGCACCCACCTGTTCCCAATTTGCCTGCTCACCTGTGGGATGTTCCAAATAAGTGTTTGATGAGCATTCCTCAACTTTATCAGTATTTATTGCCACCTTTCCCAACTTCTTTGTCACGTGTTGCTGGCATCAAATTCTAAAGTTAATGATTATTTGCAAAAAAATCAAATATGTTGTCTTTGTAGCATATTCAACTGAATATGGGTTGAAAAGGATTTGCAAATCATTGTATTCCGTTTATATTTACATCTAACACAATTTCCCAACTCATATGGAAACGGGGTTTGTATATGATTATCCTCTTGTTATAATATATTGTTTGAGAAAAATAAAAGTAAATCGTGCAAAACAATTAGTAAGTAAAGTTAAAGTACTAATGCTTGTCACACACACACACTAGGTGTGGTGAAATTTGTCCTCTGCATTTGACCCATCACCCTTGATCACCCCCTGGGAGGTGAGGGGAGCAGTGGGCAGCAGTGGTGCCACGCCCAGGAATCATTTTGGTGATTTAACCCCCAATTCCAACCCTTGATGCTGAGTGCCAAGCAGGGAGGTAATGGCTCCCATTTTTATAGTCTTTGGTATGACTCACAACTAGTGATGGGTCCGGCAACACCGATGCATCGGCGCATGCGTCGAGCTCATAGAGCAAAACCCTGTGTCGGTGCGCGTACCGCTTTTGGAAAGTCACGTGACCGATCATGAGCTGTTTTGGTCACGTGACCGATACGCCAACTGTGTCGCACTGACGCCTCCTCTGTGCCCTGTGAGCGGCTCTTTTCTACAGCCGGAGAAATAATAACTAAGAAAAATCGTCTAAAATGTAATACGTCGGAAAAACTTTTTTTTAATTTTTTTTATAAAAATGTATAAAAAAAATAAAATTAAAACAATTCCCAGTCCACAATCATCCACAACACGTTCTCTTAGATTTCCATGTTATGATACATGTTCACATTATTTATTGACTGTATCTAAAAAAGATACAAATATATTTTTATTTAAATGAAGATATGAAATAATCCGAAATGAAATACAATGACTTGGTTTATATTATTGTATATACTAGGGCAGGGGTCACCAACGCGGTGCCCGCGGTCACCAGGTCGCCCGTAAGGACCAGATCAGTCGCCCGCTGGCCTGTTCTAAAAATAGCTCAAAGAGCAGCACTTACCAGTGAGCTGCCTCTATTTTTTAAATGTTATTTATTTACTAGCAAGCTGGTCTCGCTTTGCTCGACATTTTTAATTCTAAAAGAGACAAAACTCAAATAGAATTTGAAAATCCAAGAAAATATTTTAAAGACTTGGTCTTCACTTGGAATAAGCGGTAGAAAATGGATGGATGGATGGGTCTTCACTTGTTTAAATAAATTCATTTATTTTTTACTTTGCTTCTTATTACTTTTAGAAATACAATTTTAGAGAAAAAATACAACCTTAAAAATGATTTTAGGATTTTTAAACAAATATACCTTTTTACCTTTTACATTTCTTCCTCTTCTTTCCTGACAATTTAAATCAATGTTCAAGTACATTTTTTTTTTTATTATTGTAAAGAATAATAAATATTTTAGCTTCTGGTTTTTTGACGAAGAATATTTGTGAAATATTTCTTCAAACTTACTATGATTAAAATTCAAAAAAATTATTCTGGCAAATCTCAAAAATCTGTAGAATCAAATTTAAATCTTATTTCAAAGTATTTTGAATTTCTTTTAACATTTTTGTTCTGGAAAATCTAGAAGAAATACTGATTTGTCTTTGTTAGAAATATAGCTTGGTCCAATTTGTTAAATATTCTAACAAAGTGCAGATTGGATTTTAACCAATTTAAAACATGTCATCAAAATTCTAAAATGTATCTTAATTAGGAAAAATTACTAATGATGTTCCATAAATTCTTTTTTTAAATTTCTCAAAAAGATTCAAATTAGCTAGTTTTTCTCTTCTTTTTCTCGGTTGAATTTTGAATTTTAAAGAGTCGAAATTGAAGATAAACTATGTTTCGAAATTTTATTTTAATTTTTTTCGTGTTTTCTCCTCTTTTAAACCGTTCAATTAAGTGTTTTTTTCATCATTTATTCTCTACAAAAAACCTTCCGTTAAAGGAAAAAAAAATGTACGACGGAATGACAGACAGAAATACCCATTTTTTTTAATATATATACATTTATTTATTTATTTAGCTATTCTTGTTTAAATCACACTTACGTGTAACTTACAAATGACAATATATTTATTTATTTAAGTGTGTATCAAACTGGTAGTCCTTCGCATTAATCAGTACCCAAGAAGTAGTTTTTGGTTTCAAAAAGGTTGGTGACCCCTGTACTAGGGCATCAAATCAGTGTCAGTTGAGTCGGTCCATAGGTTGCCTGTAGGGATTTTTAATGTCCAGCAGATATCAGTATTTAGTAACACAGTATCGACACAGTATCAATACAGTTTTGCAATGTGTCGAAACGCTTCATGACGCCTCATCAACCCATCACTACTCACAACCAACCGATCTCATGGCGGACACTCTAAAACAGTAAACATATAACCTAATTTTGTCATTTAAAACCTTTAGTGTTTTATCCCCCTAAACGTTTCGGTATCAAAACGTATTCTCGGAGTTGCAGCCGCCATATATAAAAGCCAGAGGTGGGTAGTAACGCGCTACATTTACTCCGTTACATCTACTTGAGTAACTTTTGGGATAAATTGTACTTCTAAGAGTAGTTTTAATGCAACATACTTTTACTTTTACTTAAGTATATTTATAGAGAAGGAACGCTACTTTTACTCCGCTACTTTTATCTACATTCAGCTCGCTACTCGCTACTAATTTTTATCCATCTGTTAATGCACGCTTTGTTTGTTTTGGTCTGTCAGACAGACCTTCAAAGTGCCTGCCTTACTGGTGACGTTTCACTTCGTTCCACCAATCAGATGCAGTCACTGGTGACGTTGGACCAATCAAACAGAGCCAGGCGGTCACATGACCTGACTTAAACAAGTTGAAAAACTTATTGGGGTGTTACCATTTAGTGGTCAATTGTACGGAATATGTACTGTACTGTGCAATCTACTAATAAAAGTTCCAATCAATCAATCAAAAGTGTGAAGGAAAAAAGACCCTTTTTTATTTCAACCGTACATCCCGTCAAAAGCCTAAAGACTGACTGCACAGTTCCTGTCTTCACAATAAAAGTGCCGCTCCATCGCGCCTGCGCTTTCAAAACAAGAGTCTCCGAAAGCCAGCGCAAACAAGCTAGCAAGCTAAGGAGTTTGACGCCAATATATTTCTTGTAAAGTGTATAAAAACGAATATGGAAGCTGGACAAATAAGATGCCAAAAACCCACCACTTTCATGTGGTATTAGACAGAAAGGAGGAACTTTTCTTCTCCTCCATTTGAAAACGTGGACGTTATCATCACTACTGTCTGATTACAATCAACGCAAGTCATCAGAATCAGGTAATACACCAACTTATATTCTTGTCTTCATGAAAGAAAGGAATCTATATGTGTTAAACATGCATGTATATTCATTAAAACACCTTTAACATGTAAACAAAAACAGCAAAATAAATACATATAAATTATATACTGTATATATCAATGTATATGTATGTATATATATATATATATATACATATATATATATGTCTTAATAAGATTATCCAAAAAAATAGTGCTCGATACCGTAGTAGAGCGCAATATATGTATGTGTGGGGAAAAAAAATCACAAGACTATTTCATCTCTACAGGCCTGTTTCATGAGGGGGGGTACCCTCAATCGTCAGGAGATTTTAATGGGAGCATTCGCATACCATGGTTTATATAGGGCACAGAGTGGGTGGGTACAGGCTGGCCTAGGGGCGTGGTGATTGGTTCATGTGTTACCTAGGAGGTGTTTCCGTCTATGGCGGCATGTTGTTACAATTTCGCTGCGCTTGTTGAGGGATGACAGGTCTGGACGGTGGATAATAAACAGTTTCTCTTTCAAGCATAGGTTGCATCTTTTATTACCACTATTGTAAGGTGTGTAATATTCAATAACATGGCAAATCCTTGCATCCAGCACACCTTACAATAGTGGTAATAAAAGATGCAACCTATGCTTGAAAGAGAAACTGTTTATTATCTACCGTCCAGACCTGTCATCCCTCAACAAGCGCAGCGAAATTGTAACAACATGCCGCCATAGACGGAAACACCTCCTAGGTAACACATGAACCAATCACCACGCCCCTAGGCCAGCCTGTACCCACCCACTCTGTGCCCTATATAAACCATGGTATGCGAATGCTCCCATTAAAATCTCCTGACGATTGAGGGTACCCCCCTCATGAAACAGGCCTGTAGAGATGAAATAGTCTTGTGATTTTTTTCCCCCACACATACATATATATATATATATATATATATATATATATATATATATATATGTGTGTGTGTGTGTGTGTGTGTGTGTATATGTTACTCATCAGTTACTCAGTACTTGAGTAGTTTTTTCACAACATACTTTTTTACTTTTACTCAAGTAAATATTTGGGTGACTACTCCTTACTTTTACTTGAGTAATAAATCTCTAAAGTAACAGTACTCTTACTTGAGTACAATTTCTGGCTACTCTACCCACCTCTGATAAAAGCCAAACACACATTTGTCAAAATAAAACAACAGTGGAGCTGTAAAATATCGATCTCATTAGTGTTGACCGTTATCGGCACTACCCTGGTATCGGCCATTGGATCGGTCCACCACCACCTGTACTGTCAGCTGCATTTAATTGAGCCCCTTTTCAAAACCGCAAGACCGATGCACACTCCAAAAACAATTAATACGACATATTGCATAACGGCAACGTGGAAAAGGACACTATAAAGGTTGTTGTATGCGACAATGGCCATTCCTTTACACAAACACAATGCCATGTGTCGTAAATACCAGAGTATAAGTCATCGTCATGTTTGTCGTTGTCGGCAATAATACATCTAATTCACGACGAAGCTCAAACTATATCGGCGTACTTTGACAATGTGACATTCGTGCTTTTATGACGTCAGTGGGCCGGGAAAGAAGGAAAGAAACCTCATCTTGTCATTTGAAACAACGTGTATGTTCCTCAAAGGCGGCTGGTCCCAGTTTATCAGCGTGTCATTGAACGCACCACCAATTCGACTCCAGATGCGCGAGGGTCCCTTGAAGACGAGGCGAGTTAGTTTCTTGCTTTGTTTATTTTTTATTTTTTTAATACTCCTACTAATCTCTGCTAGGTGGGAACAACACTCTGAGCTCTTAATCATACTTCTCCCTCCGCATAAGAAGACGAAAAGACAACAAAGTTGAGCAAAGACGAATAGAAGCTGACAGGCGGACATTTGAGGTAAGAATACAACAGTCTAATATCGCTCATACTAAAACGTCCTTTTTTGTACCAAATAATCTAAAATTGACGTAACTTTATTATACTCAAGTCGTAACAAAAGGACACGTTTAAAAATATATATATATGGAAAGTGGGGCATTTTAAACTTTTTTTTTTTTTAATCGATGTCAGCGTAAACAAACCCACTTCCGAGACCTTTCAAAATAAAAAGGCAATATTGTGACTGTTGTGAAGAACTGGTTACTCATGAGATATTATATGAGGTTATTGCAAACAGTTCTCAGTATCATTATGATAAACATTTTTGGTAAATTAATGAATACTGTACCTTACTGACCGTGTCAAGTAAAATGACTTTTCCAATCAATCAATCAATGTTTATTTATATAGCCCTAAATCACAAGTGTCTCAAAGGGCTGCACAAGCCACACTGACATCCTTGGTACAAAGCCCACATAAGTTAAAGTTAAAGTCCCAATGATTGTCACACACACACTAGGTGTGGTGAAATTTGTCCTCTGCATTTGACCCATCACCCTTGATCACCCCCTGGGAGGTGAGGGGAGCAGTGGGCAGCAGCGGTGCCGCGCCCGGGAATCATTTTTGGTGATTTAACCCCCAATTCCAACCCTTGATGCTGAGTGCCAAGCAGGGAGGTAATGGGTCCCATTTTTATAGTCTTTGGTATGACTCTGGTTTGAACTCACAACCTACCGATCTCAGGGCGGACACTCTATCCACTAGGCCACTGAGTAGGTGGCCTAGGGCAAGGAAAAACTCACCCCAGTGGGACGTCGATGTGAATGACTATGAGAAACCTTGGAGAGGACCGCATATGTGGGTAACCCCCCCCCCTCTAGGGGAGACCGAAAGCAATGGATGTCGAGTGGGTCTGACATAATATTGTGAGAGTCCAGTCCATAGTGGATCTAACATAATAGTGAGAGTCCAGTCCATAGTGGATCTAACATAATAGTGAGAGTCCAGTCCATAGTGGGTCTGACATAATATTGTGAGAGTCCAGTCCATAGTGGATCCAACATAATAGTGAGAGTCCAGTCCATAGTGGATCTAACATAATAGTGAGAGTCCAGTCCATAGTGGATCTAACATAATAGTGAGAGTCCAGTCCATAGTGGATCCAACATAATAGTGAGAGTCCAGTCCATAGTGGATCTAACATAATAGTGAGAGTCCAGTCCATAGTGGATCTAACATAATAGTGAGAGTCCAGTCCATAGTGGATCTAACATAATAGTGAGAGTCCAGTCCATAGTGGGGCCAGCAGGACACCATCCCGAGCGGAGACGGGTCAGCAGCGCAGAGATGTTCCCAGCCGATGCACAGGCGAGCGGTCCACCCCGGGTCCCGACTCTGGACAGCCAGCACTTCATCCATGGCCACCGGACCTGTGCCCCCCCCCCTCCACAAGGAAAAGGGGAGCAGAGGAGAAAAGAAAAGAAACGGCAGATCAACTGGTCTAACAGGGGGGCTATTTAAAGGCTAGAGTATACAAATGAGTTTTAAGATGGGACTTAAATGCTAAATAGTTCTCATTTTGATTGATTGATTGAAACTTTTATTAGTAGATTGCACAGTACAGTACATATTCCGTTCAATTGACCACTAAATGGTAACACCCCAATAAGTTTTTCACACTTGTTTAAATCGGGGTCCATGATACAGATATATACTATCATCATAATACAGTCATCACACAAGATAATCATCAGAGTATATACATTGAATTATTTACATTATTTACAATCCGGGGTGTGGGATGTGGACAGAGGTGGGTAGAGTAGCCAGAAATTGTACTCAAGTAAGAGTACTGTTACTTTAGAGATTTATTACTCAAGTAAAAGTAAGGAGTAGTCACCCAAATATTTACTTGAGTAAAAGTAAAAAGTATGTTGTGAAAAAACTACTCAAGTACTGAGTAACTGATGAGTAACATACACACACATATCATATATATATGTATATACATATACATATATATACACACACATATATATATATACAGTATATAATTTATATTTATTTATTTTGCCGTTTTTGTTTACATGTTAAATGTGTTTTAATGAATATACATGCATGTTTAACACATATAGATTCCTTTCTTTCATGAAGACAAGAATATAAGTTGGTGTATTACCTGATTCTGATGACTTGCATTGATTGTAATCAGACAGTAGTGATGACAAACGTCCAGGTTTTCAAATGGAGGAGAAAAAAAGTTCCTCCTTTCTGTCTAATACCACATGAAAGTGGTTGGTTTTTGGCATCTTATTTGTCCAGCTTCCATATTCGTTTTTATACACTTTACAAGAAATACATTGGCGGCAAACTCCGTAGCTTGCTAGCTTGTTTGCGCAGGCTTTCGGAGACTCTTGTTTTGAAAGCGCAGGCGCGATGGAGCGGCACTTTTATTGTGAAGACAGGAACTGTGCAGTCAGTCTTTAGGCTTTTGACGGGGTGTACGGTTGAAATAAAAAATGGTCTTTTTTCCTTCACACTTTTGATTGATTGATTGGAACTTTTATTAGTAGATTGCACAGTACAGTACATATTCCGTACGATTGACCACTAAATGGTAACACCCGAATACGCTTTTCAACTTGTTTAAGTCAGGTCATGTGACCGCCTGGCTCTGTTTGATTGGTCCAACGTCACCAGTGACTGCATCTGATTGGTGGAACGGAGTGAACGTCACCAGTGACTGTATTTGTTGAAACGCAGGCACTATGAAGGTCTGTCTGACAGACCAAAACAAACAAAGCGTGCATTAACAGATCGATAAAAATTAGTAGCGAGTAGCGAGCTGAATGTAGATAAAAGTAGCGGAGTAAAAGTAGCGTTTCTTCTCTATAAATATACTCAAGTAAAAGTAAAAGTATGTTGCATTAAAACTACTCTTAGAAGTACAATTTATCCCAAAAGTTACTCAAGTAGATGTAACGGAGTAAATGTAGCGCGTTACTACCCACCTCTGGATGTGGAGGGGGGGGGGGGTAGGTTTGGTTGATATCAACACTTCAGTCATCAACAATTGCATCATCAGAGAAATGGACATTGAAAAAGTGTAGGTCTGACTTGGTAGGATATGTACAGCAAGTAGTGGACGCAGAGAGAGAGATCAGAAAGCATAAGAATAAGTATCTACATTTGATTATTTACAGTCCGGGGAGGTGGGATGTGGAAGGGGGAGGGTGTTGGTTTAGGCTTGAAGTTGCCTGGAGGCATACTTGCCAACCCTCCCGAATTTTCCGAGAGTACTCCCGAAATTCAGCGCCTCTCCCGAAAACCTCCCGGGACAAATATTCTCCCGAAAATCTCCCGATTTTCAGCCGGAGCTGGAAGCCACGCCCCCTCCAGGTCCATGCGGACCTGAGTGAGGACAGCCTTTTTTCATGACGGGAGGACAACAGGGTGACAAGAACTAAATCATCCAGACTAGAGATAAATTGTATTATTATGTTTATCTTACCTAAAAATAAATATATTTATTAATTAAAAGTTTGTTTTGTGGACTTGGAGAAGGCATTCGACCGTGTCCCTCGGGAAGTCCTGTGGGGAGTGCTCAGAGAGTATGGGGTATCGGACTGTCTGATTTTGGCGGTCCGCTCCCTGTATGATCAGTGTCAGAGCTTGGTCCGCATTGCCGGTAGTAAGTCGGACACGTTTCCAGTGAGGGTTGGACTCCGCCAAGGCTGCCCTTTGTCACCCATTCTGTTCATAACTTTTATGGACAGAATTTCTAGGCGCAGTCAAGGCGTTGAGGGGATCCGGTTTGGTGGCTGCAGGATTAGGTCTCTGCTTTTTGCAGATGATGTGGTCCTGATGGCTTCATCTGGCCAGGATCTCCAGCTCTCGCTGGATCGGTTCGCAGCCGAGTGTGAAGCGGCTGGGATGAGAATCAGCACCTCCAAGTCCGAGTCCATGGTTCTCGCCCGGAAAAGGGTGGAATGCCATCTTCGGGTTGGGGAGGAGACCCTGCCCCAAGTGGAGGAGTTCAAGTACCTAGGAGTCTTGTACACGAGTGAGGGAAGAGTGGATCGTGAGATCGACAGGCGGATCGGTGCGGCGTCTTCAGTAATGCGGACGCTGTATCGATCCGTTGTGGTGAAGAAGGAGCTGAGCCGGAAGGCAAAGCTCTCAATTTACCGGTCGATCTACGTTCCCATCCTCACCTATGGTCATGAGCTTTGGGTTATGACCGAAAGGACAAGATCACGGGTACAAGCGGCCCAAATGAGTTTCCTCCGCCGGGTGGCGTGGCTCTCCCTTAGAGATAGGGTGAGAAGCTCTGCCATCCGGGGGGAGCTCAAAGTAAAGCCGCTGCTCCTCCACATGGAGAGTAGCCAGATGAGGTGGTTCGGGCATCTGGTCAGGATGCCACCCGATCGCCTCCCTCGGGAGGTGTTTAGGGCACGTCCGACTGGTAGGAGGCCACGGGGAAGACCCAGGACACGTTGGGAAGACTATGTCTCCCGGCTGGCCTGGGAACGCCTCGGGGTCCCCCGGGAGGAGCTGGACGAAGTGGCTGGGGAGAGGGAAGTCTGGGCTTCCCTGCTTAGGCTGCTGCCCCCGCGACCCGACCTCGGATAAGCGGAAGAAGATGGATGGATGGATGGAATTAAAAAAAACAAACATTTTTACTATATTTTGCTAAAAACATCAAAATTAATTGTATTTTTATTTGTATTTTTTCCTGACTCCTTATTACATCCAGCCATAGAATTATACATTAAAATAAACATATTTGAAATAATTGATTTTAAATTATCATAATAATTCATTTAAAATGACCATATTTAATTATTAAAATAATTGCTTGTTTATCAACATCTTTAGCATTTTATTCATTACATTTTGAAACTCTCAGAAGCCAAGTTATGTTATATTCCTTAATATTTATTTATGCAAGTTTGAAGTATCAACTATCTAAACACAGTTTTGTTTGCATATTTTCAGGATGTAGATATATATATATGTATATGTATGAAATACTTGACTTGGTGAATTCTAGCTGTCAATATACTCCTCCCCTCTTAACCACGCCCCCAACCACACCACACCCCGCCCCACCCCCGACCACGCTCCCACACCCCACCTCCCGAAATCGGAGGTCTCAAGGTTGGCAAGCAGGCCCGGCCCTAACCAATCTGGCGCCCTAGGCAAGATTTTAGGTGGCGCCCCCCCACATCGGCAGTGAACTGTATATACTCACAAGAAACCAAATAGCTTTGTCTTTGACCTTTTTTTTACATAAAGAAAGCAAATTAACAATCAGAATAGTTAACAAGATTAAAAAAAAATATGAATAAATAAATGAATGCAAAAAATAAAAAATGAATATATGAAATACAATATTTTTTACATACATATTGCTTAATTAACATTAATGATGTGCACTTTAACAACTAGGCTTACAACTATACCTAATGGGTGGAAAAGTGACTATTACCTGCAGGGCAAACATTAGCTAACCAGAAGGCAATAACAATGTAAACAAAAAACACCTGCTTAAAAGATCTAATACAAATGTCCCTGAGGAATGTAAGGTGGGAGTTCTGTAATTACCTAACGTTACATTATTATTTTCCATAACAATTTAGCCCCCTCCACAATATTAACCCGACGTTAGCAATTGCCGAATCATGTAACATTAGCTTAATGCTAAAAAGCCAGGTTACTATCACATTCTGTAACAGACAAATAATTTCATGTAGGCTAACGTTACCTACTTGCTACCTCTGTCTTTTTCTCGTTTCTCCTCTTCTTTTCTCTTTTTTCTTCCCTGGGCACCTGACAGTTTTGGCCGTTTTGACATCTTGTGTTGATTTTTTTGATGTGGTGACGTCCAAAAAGAGTCTTGATACGGGAAGGGAGGGGGCGCACCGGGCGAAGGGGGGGGGGTTTGTAATGTTGTAACAAATAATATTTCTATTATATAGGCTTTACTTTGCATTTTAATTAACGTGGGATTATTTTTTGTATTTAGAAATAATAGTACCAACTTTTTTTTTTTCCTCCAACATTTGTGGCACTGGCGTGGCGCCCCCTGATGGACGGCGCCCTTAGCATTTGCCTATACGGCCTATGCCACGGGCCGGCCCTGTTGGCAAGTATGCCTGGAGGTGTGATTTTGAAGGAGGATAGAGATGCCCTTTCTTTTACACCTGTTTTCGAGTGCATTCCATATTGATGTGGCATAGAAGGAGAATGAGTTAAGACCTTTGTTGGATCGGAATCTGGGTTTAACATGTTAGTGGAGCTCTCCCTGGTGTTAGAATGTTCAACTGTACCCCATATTAATTTCTAGTTTATTCTGGAGAGTTACTTTTTAGTCTCTGTAGGACACTATCTTTTTGAGTTATAGACTTGTCTCCAAAACCACTGGGAGTAAAGTTCCCGTTTTTTGTGGTCAGGGGCCAAGCAAGCTTGCAGATGCTATTTTTAGTCTGGCGTGTTCAAGAAGCACGATTACAAGACGAACATGTGATGTTTGAACATCTGTTGAACGCCCACATCAAATCATGCCCTGCCCTTCAGTCTTCTTTCTCCACACTGTCAAAGCAGCTCTAATTCCACACACACACACACACTAGTTAACGGTATTAATTAGCTGTACTGTTCAGGTTGTCTTTGAGGATGTTTCACCTTTCAACCGAGCACTCTTTATCATCAGTTTATGGTCAAAGACTAAATACAGCTCCGGTCTCACATATTTAGGTTGAAGTTTAGGTGTCATTTATTCAGACCATACATGTGTGGTTTATATTATAGGACAAGAGCTGCATTCTGAGGGCATTGTTACTGTATCGATTAGGGATGTCCCGATCCGATATTTGGATCGGATCGGCCGCCGATATTTGCAAAAAAATGCGTATCGGCAAGGCATGGGAAAATGCCGATCAAGATCCAGTTTAAAAAAAAACAAACTCCGGTCCGTGTTTTCCAACGCACCAATTTAAACAATACATTCCACTTTTCTGCTGCTCCCTAATTTCCAGCACACCTTCAACACATCCACAGGTCTGTGGATTCTCACGCAGTTGCTTTTAGCTGCTGGCATTACACGACAGGCTCTTCTCACTCTTTCCTGTGTCTCCCTCTCACAGACAGCGAGCGCACCTTCTTACACACGTCACATACTGTCACGTCATACGTCACTAAGGCTGAAACGACGCGTCGACGTAGTCGACGTCATCGGTTACGTAAATACGTCGACGCCGTTTTTGTGCGTCGGCGCGTCGCATATTTACGTCACACTACTGTCATGGCCGAGCGCAAAGCAGACGATGCGAGCGAGGGGAAAAAAGCACGCCAAAAGTCGTCAAAAGTGTGGGAGTATTTCAATAAACGGCCTAATAATGTTGTTGTATGCACACTGTGTCGAGCGGAAATGGCCTATCATAGCAGCACAACGGCTATGAACGAACATTTGAAAAGAAAACCCCCGACAGCGTTCTTGCCATCACCATCAACAAGTCAATCGTCCGCGTGCGTATACGTTGTCATCATTACACAAAAACATGAATGTGTCATTTGTATCTGCGTTGTAAATTCATAAACTAAAGCACCGTTTCGCTCTGAGAGGCGCGTTTGGCGTGCCTGTTCAGTGTTTACAAAGACGCGCTCCTCTTTAACGCTGTGGAGAGGCGGCGGCGGTGAGCGAGCGGCGAGGCGGGGCGCGCCGGGAGCGACGCCGCAATCGTGCCCAGGTGCGCGATCCGCGCAGTTGGAAGAGAAAAGACTTTGTGTAAAATTCAAAGATTGTAAACCTGGCAAAGCCGTCTGGCGTTCAGTCTGTCGGTCCTGAAAGAACCCCACGGCACAAGACGTGTCACAAACGCTAACGTTAATTAGTTGTGCAAATACCTTTTACAACATTAACAGTTACATATACTATGTACAAACCAACAATTAACTTTCACTTTAATCATACTATCATTGTTGTGTTATTAAGCAAAATAAGCAATACTTTTACTTTTGTTGAAATGTTTACACTGTACACTTTTTTGTATTGGATGTTTAGCTTTATTTTTGCACATTTTAGCAAATAAGCAATACTTTTACTTTTGTTGAAATGTTTACACTTGTTACAGAATATTTCCGTTTTGCACTTTTTTGTATTGGATGTTTATCTTTATTTTTGCACATTTTAAAGCAAAATAAGCAATACTTTTACTTTTGAAATGCTTATACTATTCCAGAATATTAAGATTTGCACTGGATGTTTACTTTTATATTTGCACATTAAAAAGCAAATAAGCTACTTTTAATTTTGTTAAATGTTAAAAGTTTTAAATGTTTACATTGTTACAGAATATTTTGTCATGTTGTTGTCAATGTTGACTGAGTGGCCATACTTTTTTTTTTGTAAATAAAAGCCATGCCTTTTGAAAAAACTGGCCTACATTTATTTTTTCCTCTTCATTTTAAATAAAAAAAATAATCGATAAAAGGAACAATAATCTATAGATTAATCGAAAAAATAATCTATAGATTAACCGATTAATCGAAAAAAATAATCTATAGATTAATCGATAGAAAAATAATCGTTAGCTGCAGCCCTATACGTCACATACTGTCACGTCATACGTCACATACGTATACGTCCTCTCCCAGCAGAGAGGTAGCAGCATGGCTAACGTTAGCTGTGATGCTAGCGCAGCCGTGCGCGCCTGTGCAATTGCGCACTGCTCAAGCGTCCTCTGCGCACGGCAAATCTATGCCACGCACAAAATCAAATAAAAAAATAAGCGCATAACAATTTCCGACACACGGACGCGACAGAGAAAACAGTTTTCGTCATCATTGTTCAAATATTGTAACGTCTGTCGTGACGCTTATCTCCATTCGGTGCCACACGCCCACACCATCAAAATGCCGAGGCAAACATTTCCACATCAACACCGTATGAAAAAAATAGTGATTTTTTTTTTTGTTGTGATTTCCTTCTCTGCATGAAAGTTTAAAAGTAGCATATATTAATGCAGTATGAAGAAGAATGTTTTAATGTAAACACATAGAATCATCATACTGTCAAGGCTTGGTAAAAGGATAGGACTCAGATGCAGAGTAGGGAACTTAGACAGGCTTTTATTTTGACAGCTTCCTTTTCACCTCCAAAGTCAAGGATTACAATATCTATTTATCCAAAAACTAACCGGCAAAAAAGGTTCCAAAAAATAGGAACAACCAAAATTCGCTCCGAACGGAGGAAAACACAAAAGCAAAGACGAACTATAATTAATAAATGCTATAAAATGTATAAACAAAAAAACGCTCCAACAGGAGGAAGAAACAACAACTATGAAAAATTCTATACTATCTAATCTAATAAAGTATTAACAAAAATTGTCACTCAAAAATGTGAGGAAAGAATTAAAAATAACTGAAACTTACCACTTCGGCTGAATAAACTAAATAACAAAAAAATCACTCTGCTGAGGAGGAAGAAAGGAAAACTCAAAATAGCAACGAAGGGATTCAGAATCAAAGAACATAAGCACAAGATGAGGCGAGGCAAGACAAGGCATGGACATGGGCATGGATGCTAGAGAGTACGAACAAACGAAACAATCTGGCACAGAACAAAGGAAGGAGTGGGCTTATAAGACACATGAGGGTAATAGGGAACAGGTGGAAACAATTAGGGAATCGGGATGACGTCAGACTGATGACACAAAAGGAAGGGCAAGTGACCTGAAACGAGAGGAGAGTTACTTTTCAAACTAAAACATGCACATCACAAGACAGAAAAAACCAAGACAAGACATCCCTCACCGCGGTGTGACACATACTGCTGTGATTATATGCATCAAGTGTTCATTCAAGGCTAAGGCAAAATATCGAGATATATATCGTGTATCGCAATATGGCCTTAAAATATCGCAATATTAAAAAAAGGCCATATCGCCCAGCCCTAGTTCAATGATGCCATTTCTGTTTGTCATGTATAATTTTGTCTATTTTGTGTTTATCCTTGAATAAACAGGTCAGTTTCTTGTTACCAACCATTGTGTATTATTCAAACTCCCCTAATTCAGCTGGCTAGTTGTTATCAAGAGTACTAAAACCCTTTTCAACATGATTCTGACAACTAAGTAGGCTAAATAACTTTAAACTTTAATACATGCTTGGATAGGTCAGTATCGGTATCGGATCGGAAGTGCAAAAACCTGGATCGGGACGTCCCTAGTATCGATCACAACTGGACTGTTCAGTTTGTCTTTGAAGAAGTTTCGCCTCTCACCTGAGCAGCTTTTATCATCAGTTCTTGCTCATAATCAACAAACTTCAAGAATTCAAGGAACTATATTAACTATTAACATACATATGTGAGCCTATACTAGCTCAGAAACCTACACTACAATATCATATTATACTAGAGCTGGCAAATGATTAGAATTTTTTTATCAGATTAATCACGGTTCAAAATGAATTGGTTCTAGTTCTACAATTATGTGATATGCTGTTCTATCTAGTCTTTGAGCAGGAACTTCAATTTGTTCTCCAGTTTGAATGGATTCAAACCCATTCAATAAGAACATTGACCGACATCTTAACAGTGTGGATGAACTGTGCTGGTTGTTGACAGGAAGCAGGATGGTGATCCCCTACAAGGGCCAGTCCTACGTCGATCTGAAGAAGAAGTGTCACCAGCTTGGTTGCCTCTTTGAGGACCCTCTCTTCCCCGCTTCTGACCAGTCGCTCTTCTACAATCGCAACCGCGTCGGCCTCGTCATCTGGAAGAGGCCAAAGGTGTGTCCTCCGCTTTCCTCACATGTTTTTCTAGTGCACTTTATTGAGGCATGACAGCAACATGAAGCATTTGTTCAATGTTCTGCAGAAGGTTCATGCAATTATTTGTACTCATTGTTCACTCTGTACCATACTTGCCAACCTTGAGACTTCCGATTTCGGGAGGAGTGGGTAGGGGTGTGGTTGGGGGTGGGGCGGGGCGTGGTTAAGAGGGGAGGAGTATATTGACAGCTAGAATTCACCAAGTCAAGTATTTCATATATATATATATATATATATATATATATATATATATATATATATATCTATATATATATATATATATATATATATATATATATATATATATATGTGTGGGGAAAAAAATCACAAGACTATTTCATCTCTACAGGCCTGTTTCATGAGGGGGGGGTACCCTCAATCATCAGGAGATTTTAATGGGAGCATTCACATACCATGGTTTATATAGGGCACAGAGTGGGTGGGTACAGGCTGGCGTAGGGGCGTGGTGATTGGCTCATGTGTTACCTAGGAGGTGTTTCCGTCTATGGCGGCATGCTGTTACAATTTCGCTGCGCTTGTTGAGGGATGACAGGTCTGGACGGTAAATAATAAACAGTTTCTCTTTCAAGCATAGGTTGCATCTTTTATTACCACTATTGTAAGGTGTGCTGGATGCAAGAATTTGCCATGTTATTGAATATTCAACATTATTGTCTTTGAGGTCCCAAATGTGTTTGCTGAGTTCTGTGGTATTCCGCAGGTTTTGGTTCCTGAAAGAAGCCTTGTGATTGTTCCATCTGGTTTTGAATTCTCCCTCGGTTAATCCTACATATGTGTCGGATGTGTTAATGTCCTTGCGTATTACCTTAGATTGGTAGACAACTGATGTTTGTAAGCACCCCCCGTTGAGAGGTAAATCAGGTTTCTTTCGACAGTTACAGCCTTTGTTGGTTTTGGAGTCGCTCTGTCCGGGGGCCGACGGCTCATTTGCAATTGTTTTGTTGTGGTTTGAGATGATTTGTCGTATATTGTTCATACAGCTGTAGCTCAATTTAATGTTGTTCTTGTTGAATACTTTTCTTAGGGTGTTGTCTTTGGGAAAGTGTCAATCAGATTGAGGAATTTGTGTCCAATGTTAGTTGAGACGTTTTTGCTGTATGGGGGGTTGTACCAGATGATGTCGTTTCGTTTTCTGTTCTTTTTTGGCTGGTTTCCTGGCGTGGGTTCATAGGTGAGGGTGAAATTGTATCCGCTTTCATCAAGGGCTTTTTGGTACGGGGGGGTTGCTTGGTCAAATTCAGCTTTGCTAGATGACAGCATCGATAGCCTTTTATTAATTCCGGTAGGTATTCTTTTCGTGGTGGTGGGTGGGTGGTTGCTGTCATGGTGCACGTATTGGAGTGTTGTGTTGGGTTTCGTGAATGGTTGGTAGCTGTTATTTCTCAGGTTGAAAGTGACGTCAAGGAAGTTGACGGTTTGCTTGTTGGCTTCAATCGTGATCCGTAGGCCGTTCTCTTTGAAAATTTGGCATATGCGCTTCTTGGTATTCTCGCTATATATATATATATATATATATATATATATATATATATATATATATATATATATATATATATATCTACATCCTGAAAATATGCAAACAAAACTGTGTTTAGATAATTGATACTTCAAACTTGCATAAATAAATATTAAGGAATATAACATAATTTGGCTTCTGAGAGTTTCAAGATGTAATGAATAAAATGCTAAAGTTGTTGATAAACAGGCAATTATTTTAATAATTAAATATGGTCATTTTAAATGAATTATTATGATAATTTAAAATCAATTATTTCAAATATGTTTATTTTAATGTATGATTTATGGCTGGATGTAATAAGGAGTCAGGAAAAAATACAAATAAAAATACAATTAATTTTGATGTTTTTAGCAAAATATAGTAAACATGTATTTAGGTTTTTTTTTTGTAAATTATTAAATATATTTATTTTTAGGTAAGATAAACATAATAATACAATTTATCTCTAGTCTGGATGATTTAGTTCTTGTCACCCTGTTGTCCTCCCGTCATGCATGGAGCTGGAGGGGGGTGTGGCTTCCAGCTCCGGCTGAAAATCGGGAGATTTTCGGGAGAATATTTGTCCCGGGAGGTTTTCGGGAGAGGCGCTGAATTTCGGGAGTCTCCCGGAAAATTCGGGAGGGTTGGCAAGTATGCTCTGTACAGTGTTTCTCACAGGCCTGCAATCCATTTGTGGCAGCGATGGGGATATCCGATATCCGATATTGTCCAACTCTTAATTACAGATTCCGATATCAACCGATACCGATATATACAGTCGTGGAATTAACACATTAATATGCCTAATTTTGTTGCGATGCCCCGCTGGATGCATTAAACAATGTAACAAGGTTTTACAAAATAAATCAACTCAAGTTATGGAAAAAAATGCCAACTGCCACATTTATTATTGAAGTCACAAAGTGCTTTTTTTTTTTAAACATGCGTCAAAACAGCAGCTTGGAATTTTGGACATGCTCTCCCTGAGAGAGCATGAGGAGGTTGAGGTGGGCTGGGTTGGGTGGGGGGTATATTGTAGTGTCCCGGAAGAGTTAGTGCTGCAAGGGGTTCTGGGTATTTGTTCTGTTGCGTTTATGGTTTGTTACGGTGCGGATGTTCTCCCGAAATGTGTTTGTCATTCTTGTTTGGTGTGGGTTCACAGTGTGGCGCATATTTGTAACACTGTTAAAGTTGTTTATACGGCCACCCTCAGTGTGACCTGTATGGCTGATGACCAAGTATGTGTTGCATTTACTTGTGTGTGTGAAAAGCCGTAGATATTATGTGACTGGGCCGGCACGAAAAGTGCCTTTAAGGTTTATTGGCGCTCTACTTTTTGAAACCGATACCGATAATTTCCGATATTACATTTTAAAGCATTTATCGGCCGATAATATCGGCAGTCCGATGTTATCGGACATCTCTACAAATTAACTGTGTGCTGTTGCCTATTTACGTTGGGTTTTACTCAAATCCTAAACACGACAAAATCACCAACAAGTGCTTTTAGATTGGAGCGGGCCCATGGCCGATAGTCATACTTGCCAACCTTGAGACCTTCAATTTCGGCAGGTGGGGGGTGGGGGGCGTGGTTGGGGGCGTGGTTAAGAGTAGGGCTGCAGCTAACGATTATTTTTCTATCGATTAATCTATAGATTATTTTTTCGATTAATCGGTTAATCTATAGATTATTTTTTTTCGATTAATCTATAGATTATTTTTCCTTTTACCGATTTTTTTTTAATTTAAAATGAAGAGGAAAAAATAAATGTAGGCCAGTTTTTTCAAAAGGCATGGCTTTTATTTACAAAAAAAAAAGTATGGCCACTCAGTCAACATTGACAACAACATGACAAAATATTCTGTAACAATGTAAACATTTAAAACTTTTAACATTTAACAAAATTAAAAGTAGCTTATTTGCTTTTTAATGTGCAAATATAAAAGTAAACATCCAGTGCAAATCTTAATATTCTGGAATAGTATAAGCATTTCAAAAGTAAAAGTATTGCTTATTTTGCTTTAAAATGTGCAAAAATAAAGATAAACATCCAATACAAAAAAGTGCAAAACGGAAATATTCTGTAACAAGTGTAAACATTTCAACAAAAGTAAAAGTATTGCTTATTTGCTAAAATGTGCAAAAATAAAGCTAAACATCCAATACAAAAAAGTGTACAGTGTAAACATTTCAACAAAAGTAAAAGTATTGCTTATTTTGCTTAATAACACAACAATGATAGTATGATTAAAGTGAAAGTTAATTGTTGGTTTGTACATAGTATATGTAACTGTTAATGTTGTAAAAGGTATTTGCACAACTAATTAACGTTAGCGTTTGTGACACGTCTTGTGCCGTGGGGTTCTTTCAGGACCGACAGACTGAACGCCAGACGGCTTTGCCAGGTTTACAATCTTTTAATTTTACACAAAGTCTTTTCTCTTCCAACTGCGCGGATCGCGCACCTGGGCACGATTGCGGCGTCGCTCCCGGCGCGCCCCGCCTCGCCGCTCGCTCGCCGCCGCCGCCTCTCCACAGCGTTAAAGAGGAGCGCGTCTTTGTAAACACTGAACAGGCACGCCAAACGCGCCTCTCAGAGCGAAACGGTGCTTTAGTTTATGAATTTACAACGCAGATACAAATGACACATTCATGTTTTTGTGTAATAATGACAACGTATACGCACGCGGACGATTGACTTGTTGATGGTGATGGCAAGAACGCTGTCGGGGGTTTTCTTTTCAAATGTTCCTTCATAGCCGTTGTGCTGCTATGATAGGCCATTTCCGCTCGACACAGTGTGCATACAACAACATTATTAGGCCGTTTATTGAAATACTCCCACACTTTTGACGACTTTTGGCGTGCTTTTTTCCCCTCGCTCGCATCGTCTGCTTTGCGCTCCGCCATGACAGTAAAGTAGTGTGACGTAAATATGCGACGCGCCGACGCACAAAAACGGCGTCGACGTATTTACGTAACCGATGACGTCGATAACGTCGACGCGTCGTTTCAGCCTTAGTTAAGAGGGGAGGAGTATATTTACAGCTAGGATTCACCAAGTCAAGTATTTCATTTATATATATATATATATATATATATATATATATATATATATATATATATATATATATATAAATAAATAAAATAAATACTTGAATTTCAGTGTTCATTTATTTACACATATACACACACATAACACTCATCTACTCATTGTTGAGTTAAGGGTTGAATTGTCCATCCTTGTTCTATTTGTCACTATTTTTCTAACCATGCTGAACACCCTCTCTGATGATGCATTGATGTGTGGCACGCACAAAAGTGCTTTCATCAAATGCACTAGATGGCAGTATTGTCCTGTTTAAGAGTGTCACAACATTGCTGTTTACGGCAGACGAACAACTGCTTTACAGTAGACAAAAACGTGACTGCTGTTGTTGTGTGTTGTTACGGCGCTGGGAGGACGTTAATGAAACTGCCTAACAATAAACCCACATAAGAAACCAAGAACTCGCCCTCCATCATTCTACAGTTATAACGTCATTGGGCAGGTACACTGTTTATATTGTGTGCCTGAATTTCGGGAGATTTTCGGGAGAAAATTTGTCCCGGGAGGTTTTCGGGAGAGGCGCTGAATTTCGGGAGTCTCCCGGAAAATCCGGCAGGGTTGGCAAGTATGCCGATAGTTGAGAAGAGCGACAAGTGCCTTCATATCAGTTTCCAAAAGTCTCTTCACTAAATGTGTCGCATTTTCGTAAGAGTTTCCCGAGGGGTTTGATTACTCGCTAAATATAGCAACAGTGTTGCTAAGTTGACAACACTGATCCCTCTTGCTTCGTCTTCTTATTCTCTGGCACACCATATGAATTGTTTATGACCAAGCGAACAGGTCGGGTCAAATCTATTCTCTTTGTGGTACTCCAAACTTAAAGTAAGGCACATATGAGGACCACTGCTATATGTGTAAGTATCGTAGATTTTTGTATGGTTTTTACAATCTCTGTCATTTAACTGCCAGCTTTAGAGCTCCCTGTGGTCCACCCTTTACATAATCAGAGGGTGTTTCCTTGCTCTGTTTCCTTATGTTTCCGTGTTTTGTTTCATTTTTATGTTTGCTCAAGCTTCACTTGCACTGTGTTGCCCAAGTGTTTACGTGACTGAGGGCACCGCCTCCGAGCATCACATCCTTCTACAGCAGGTTGTGCTCACACTTTTTCTGCAGGCGAGCTACTTTTCAATTGATCAAGTCGTGGGGATCTACCTCATTCATATATATCATTTATATTTACTTATTTATGAAATATATGTTTTTGTTAACAAGTTAAAGGTGTTTAATGATAATGCAAGCATGTTTAACACATATAGTTAATATTGTTAAAAAATTAAAGGTGTTTAATGATAATACAAGTATGTTTAATACATATAGTTAATATTGTTAACAAGTAAAAGGTGT
Organism: Nerophis lumbriciformis; assembly: GCF_033978685.3. Lineage (NCBI taxonomy): Eukaryota > Metazoa > Chordata > Actinopteri > Syngnathiformes > Syngnathidae > Nerophis > Nerophis lumbriciformis. The sequence goes on from NC_084564.2 coordinate 3,505,075, forward strand.
TTAAAGATAATGCAAGCATGTTTAACACATATAGTTAATATTGTTAAAAAATTAAAGGTGTTTAATGATAATGCAAGCATGTTTAATACATATAGTTAATATTGTTAACAAGTAAAAGGTGTTTAAAGATAATGCAAGCATGTTTAACACATATAGTTAATATTGTTAAAACATTAAAGGTGTTTAATGATAATACAAGTATGTTTAACACATATAGTTAATATTGTTAACAAGTTAAAGGTGTTTAATGATAATGCAAGCATGTTTAACACATAGTTAATATTGTTAAAAAATTAAAGGTGTTTAATGATAATACAAGTATGTTTAATACATATAGTTAATATTGTTAACAAGTAAAAGGTGTTTAAAGATAATGCAAGCATGTTTAACACATATAGTTAATATTGTTAAAACATTAAAGGTGTTTAATGATAATACAAGTATGTTTAACACATATAGTTAATATTGTTAACAAGTTAAAGGTGTTTAATGATAATGCAAGCATGTTTAACACATAGTTAATATTGTTAAAAAATTAAAGGTGTTTAATGATAATACAAGTATGTTTAATACATATAGTTAATATTGTTAACAAGTAAAAGGTGTTTAAAGATAATGCAAGCATGTTTAACACATGTAGTTAATATTGTTAAAAAATTAAAGGTGTTTAATGATAATACAAGTATGTTTAATACATATAGTTAATATTGTTAACAAGTAAAAGGTGTTTAAAGATAATGCAAGCATGTTTAACACATATAGTTAATATTGTTAAAAAATTAAAGGTGTTTAATGATAATACAAGCATGTTTAATACATATAGTTAATATTGTTAACAAGTTAAAGGTGTTTAATGATAATGCAAGCATTTTTAACACATATAGTTAATATTGTTAAAAAATTAAAGGTGTTTAATGATAATACAAGAATGTTTAATACATATAGTTAATATTGTTAATAAGTTAAAGGCGTTTAATGATAATACAAGCATGTTTAACACATAGTTAATATTGTTAAAAAATTAAAGGTGTTTAATGATAATACAAGAATGTTTAATACATATAGTTAATATTGTTAACAAGTTAAAGGTGTTTAATGATAATGCAAGCATGTTTAACACATATAGTTAATATTGTTAAAAAATTAAAGGTGTTTAATGATAATACAAGTATGTTTAATACATATAGTTAATATTGTTAACAAGTAAAAGGTGTTTAAAGATAATGCAAGCATGTTTAACACATATAGTTAATATTGTTAAAAAATTAAAGGTGTTTAATGATAATACAAGAATGTTTAATACATATAGTTAATATTGTTAACAACTTAAAGGTGTTTAATGATAATACAAGAATGTTTAATACATATAGTTAATATTGTTAACAACTTAAAGGTGTTTAAAGATAATACAAGCATGTTTAACACATATAGTTAATATTGTTAATAAGTTAAAGGTGTTTAAAGATCATACAAGCATGTTTAACACATATAGATTCCTTTCTTTCATGAAGACAAGAATATAAGTTGGTGTATTGCCTGATTCTGTTGCATTGATTGGAATCAGACAGTAGTGATGATAACGTCCGCATTTTCGAATGGAGGAGAAAAAAAGTCCTCCTTTCTGTCCAATACCACATGAAAGTGGTTGGTTTTTGGCATCTTATTTGTCCAGCTTCCGTACTCCTTTGTATGCACTTTACAAGAAATACATTGTCGGCAAACTCCGTAGCTTGCTAGCTTGTGCACGCCAGCTTTCTGAGACTCTTATTTTGTTAGCGCAACTGTGCAGTCGGTCTTTGGAGTTTTGACGACAGGTGCGGCGCCAGAGTCTGTTGAAATAAAGTGTTTCTCGCCTTCCAGTCGGTAATTTGAATGAGCTGGCAGCAGCCAGAAAACCCTCGGGTGCCGTGAATGTCAATCAAGTGACGAAAGTGACGTCATAGTGAAGATTTATGATCGCTCATTTTTAGGACTATTTTTTTAATGCCTGGCTGGTGATCGACTGACACACCCTCCGAGATCGACCGGTAGCTCGCGATCGACGTAATGAGCACCCCTGTTCTACAGTCAACAAACTAAACAAAACCTCGTACAGTGTGAAGTAGAAAGAGACTGAAGGTGTACTGCAGGAGGAGTTATCCAACCTCATCAACTTTACTTGTGTAGTTGTGGTCCAGAATCATACAAATCAACATTAAAATGTTAATTCATCAGATTAATGCCTATTTACTAAGGTACTGGGGAACCTTCGTGTCTCTGAGGTAGACAAAGGCCAGGGGTCCGCAACCCAAAACGTTGAAAGAGCCATATTGGACCAAAAATATAAAAAACTAATCCGTCTGGAGCCGCAAAAAATGAAAAGCCGTATATAAGTCTTGTGTGTTGGCCCTGCGATGAGGTGGCGACTTGTCCAGGGTGTACCCCGCCTTCCGCCCGATTGTAGCTGAGATAGGCTCCAGCACCCCCCGCGACCCCGAAGGGAATAAGCGGTAGAAAATGGATGGATGGAAGTAAGGCTGCAGCTAACGATTATTTTTCTATCGATTAATCTATAGATTATTTTTTTCGATTAATCGGTTAATCTATAGATTATTTTTTCGATTAATCTATAGATTATTTTTTTCGATTAATCTATAGATTATTTTTCCTTTTACCGATTATTTTTTTTATTTAAAATGAAGATGAAAAAATAAATGTAGGCCAGTTTTTTCAAAAGGCATGACTTTTATTTACAAAAAAAAAAGTATGGCCACTCAGTCAACATTGACAACAACATGACAAAATATTCTGTAACAATGTAAACATTTAAAACTTTTAACATTTAACACAATTAAAAGAATCTTATTTGCTTTTTAATGTGCAAATATAAAAGTAAACATCCAGTGCAAATCTTAATATTCTGCAATAGTATAAGCATTTGAAAAGTAAAAGTATTGCTTGTTTTGCTTTAAAATGTGCAAAAATAAAGATAAACATCCAATACAAAAAAGTGCAAAACAAAATATTCTGTAACAACAGTGTAAACATTTCAACAAAAGTAAAAGTATTGCTTATTTTGCTTAATAACACAACAATGATAGTATGATTAAAGTGAAAGTTAATTGTTGGTTTGTACATAGTATATGTAACTGTTAATGTTGTAAAAGGTATTTGCACAACTAATTAACGTTAGCGTTAAAGAGGAGCGCGTCTTTGTAAACACTGAACAGGCACGCCAAACGCGCCTCTCAGAGCGAAACAGTGTTTAAGTTTATGAATTTACAACGCAGATACAAATGACACATTCATGTTTTTGTGTAATGATGACAACGTATACTCACGCGGACGATTGACTAGTTGATGGTGATGGCAAGAACGCTGTCGGGTGTTTTCTTTTCAAATGTTCCTTCATAGCCGTTGTGCTGCTATGATAGGCCATTTCCGCTCCACACAGTGTGCATAGAACAACTGTCAAGTGTTTGGCTTTTTTCGCTGTGCTTATCCCACACTTGAAGGGATGTACCAATGCTGAATGTGGCTTCTGGATTTCACTCAAAAGACCAGACCGTAGTTCCTTTTTACTTTTATTTTCCTTTAGTTTACAACAGTTTTTCCAACCAAGAAACAGCTTCTTTTTTCTTCTTTAGTCTTTTTAGCAGTCTTTAGCAGTGTTAGTAGACTTTAGTTTCTTTAGCTGTCATTAGCTGTCTTTAGTAGCCTTTAGTAGCCTTTAGCTTCTTTAGTAGGTGAAAAACCTTTAAGGACAAAACACCACAAGATTAACATGCTGTAAAAAATCAATCAATTATCAATCCCATAATTTACAATTATTAATTAGGCTATCAAACTCTTAACCATTAAACAAGTGCAAGAAAATGGACACATCTTTTCCCTTTAAGTTAAAACAGATTTTAAATAAATTGTCTCAACATAAATGCACCAAGATGCATATAAAATACATTTAAACCCAGAAACACAATAGATAAATGCAACAGAAAACCCAATATGCAAATACATAAATACCTAACCAATTAACCACCTATTTAGATACATATTTAAAATCCATATTCAATATAAATATATTATTAATTTAGCAGTGAAACACTCAATCTTAAACACTGTCTACTGGTAGAAAAATGCCCCTTTTTCTATGCCCTCACCAGCAGCCAATGATCCAACACAGTTAAATCCAACACTTGAAGTTGAGCGACTTCACCCTCCTGATGAAGCAAATTGCTCCAACATTTATCAAACTAAGCAAAGAATATCAACACTTTCTTACTAAACAACAGTTACATAACACACTGTGTATTTAGCCTCCAGACTAAGCACGCTACATGCATCATCTGCTTTGCGCTCCGCCATGACGGGTCGACTCATAAAAACGGCGTCGACATATTTACGTAACCGATGACGTCGACTATGTCGACGCGTCGTTTCAGCCTTAGATGGAAGTTTTATAATGAAGGCAACACATGACGTAAGTCACTCAGTATGTCTCCATGCACTTAATTAGAGTGATTTCTCAAATATTTCAGGGTGTTCCTTTGTACTTACTTGGTTACATACAGAAAACCGCATGCAATATCAACTAATCGCCATGAAAGATAAACCCAACAAGGCTGCCGCTGACCTCATTGGCATTGTGCTTGCAGGAACTGTGTGGAGAGCCGAGCCTCGTTGTGAACGGCATCAGCGCTCATGATCTCAACCAGGGTCTCCTGGGGAACTGCTGGTTTGTGGCGGCCTGCTCCTGTCTGGCCTCACAGGAAGCGCTCTGGCAGAAGGTTAGACACTTCCAGCTCCACCTTTGTGTTTGTTTGTTTGCATTTCACCTCCCAAGGGGGTGGAACAAGGGGATGGGTCAAATGCAGAGGATCATTTTACCACACCTAGTGTGTGTGTGACTATCAGTGTGTGAAAGTCTCCCTATGGTGGGTTCTCTTGGTGCCGACAGATCTTCTGGGAGCCCGGTGGTCAGGTTTAAACAAGTCTTTTATTGCACGTACACATGCCCAAGGATAGCCTGCTTTCCAGCAGTCTTCGCTCTCGTGACTTTTCAGTCTGCTCGTGTCTTCTCAGTCTCTCGGGCACGTGTCTTCTACTCCCACTCCAACAACGTCTCTCGTCCCGGCTGCTGCTAATAAGGGCGACAGGTGATTAGATAACAAGGCCCCAGCTGGGCAATCTACTCACCTGCCGCTGACTTCAAGGCATGGGGTGCTTGGGTAGTGGGAGGTCACTCAGTTTTTACCACTCAGACTTCACACTCACAAGCTCTTGCATGCTCACAAGCTTCTATCATACCTACACACTCACTAATCCGTACAACGTTTGACACAATTTTTACTCATTAATTTTTGTCCATAAAATGGGAACACACCCAAAATGTATCCGGATGTCTACTGTAAATATACAACAAACAAGGGCATGAAAAGATTGTCTTCATGCTGTTTTTGGTTCCTAATTACCGTAGAATATTGGATGTTGACTATGGTCCACAAAACTGACACTGATGATGTCACACATTGCTAAGGAATACCAGTCGCTCTTCTATAATCGCAACCGCGTCGGCCTCGTCAGCACATTTTTTCTAGTGCACTTTATTGAGGCATGACAGCAACATGAAGCATTTGTTCAATGTTCTGCAGAAGGTTCATGCAATTATTTGTACTCATTGTTCACTCTGTACAGTGTTTCTCACAGGCCTGCAATCCATTTGTGGCAGCGATGGGTTGTGCGTGTCGTTGTCAATTTTTCATAATTGGTCATGAAGAGCAAAAGAAATATGTTTACAAGTACAAATTAATAGAGATGGCTTTTTTGCCGATATCCGATATTCCGATATTGTCCAACTCTTAATTAAAGATTCCGATATCAACCAATACCGATATATACAGTCGTGGAATCAACACATTATTATGCCTAATTTTGTTGCGTCCCGAGTGCTTGTTAATAAGGGCGACAGGTGATTAGATAACAGGCCCCAGCTGGGCAATCTACTCACCTGCCGCTGACTTCAAGGCCGGTCCTTGCACACCCCACTCTGCGGCAGGCCCGCAGGCCACACCCCTCTCCACACAGTGGTACTTTAACTTTAACTTGCATGATGATTGACATGCCACACAACAACAAGAAGCAAAAGACCACTCATCAAGCTCTGCTTTACAAAACACACACACACACATACACACACACACCATCTGTCTATTTTGGTATTCCTTAGCAATGTGTGACATCATCAGTGTCAGTTTTGTGGACCATAGTCAACATCAAATATTCTACGGTAATTAGGAACCAAAAACAGCATGAAGACAATCTTTTCATGCCCTTGTTTGTTGTATATTTACAGTAGACGTCCGGATACATTTTCATACTTGCCAAACCCTCCCGAATTTTCCGGGAGACTCCCGAAATATCAGCGCCTCTCCCGAAAGCCTCCCGGGACAAATATTCTCCCGAAAATCTCCCGATTTTCAGCCGGAGCTGGAAGCCACGCCCCCTCCAGCTCCATGCGGACCTGAGTGAGGACAGCCTTTTTTTATGACGGGAGGACAGCAGGGTGACAAGAACTAAATCATCCAGACTAGAGATAAATTGTATTATTATGTTTATTTTACCTAAAAATAAATATATTTATTAATTAAAAAAACAAAAAAAACTAAATACATTTTTACTATATTTTGTTAAAAACATCAGAATTAATTGTCTTAATTGAAATAGTCTTTGAATTTTGTTTTTAAAATGTTAAAAATAGCTTTTAATAATGTATTCTGAAACAGTTTAAAATAATCAGAGAACTGACTAACACTGACCCTACACAACTATGTGGCACAATTAAGTCATTTTTTTTTTAAAGCGAAAGAGGTCATTTCAACAGGTACAGCATCCTATGTCATATCTACATGTAATAAGATTTGTAACAAGGCAAACCGTTTGTAAATTGGTCGAAAATCGAGCAAGTTATGGTAATTTAATTAGTACATGTACCATTGACATCAATGTAATGATTGAGGCTAGATGTCCGAGGTAAGATGGCTACAACGTTGCTACACTGGAGAATGATTGGTCATATGAAAAATGCTCACAGCCAATCAGAAAGGAGGGGCCGTCTAAGCATACCCGCCCCCAAAGTGCCAAAAAGAAACATGACAGCGCGAGGAGAGATGCCAGGAGTACAAAGTGGAGAATCAGCGCGCAATAACAGTTTTTATGCGCACGGATTTTTGGCACTAATGTGACGCCATAAATAACTTTCAATGCTCAAATCAAAATGATAACGCTAATGTTAGCTATTGGAAATTTGCGTGGTAGCAATAAATAGCCACCAGCTTGATAGTTAGCAGTTCCACACTGACATGACCAAAAGTACTGTATAAAACAGGGGTCGGCAACCCGCGGCTCCGGAGCCGCATGCGGCTCTTTGGTCACTCTGATGCGGCTCAGCAGCTTACTTGCTGAACCCCCCAATTTTCCCGTGAGATTTCCGGATTTCAGTGCCTCTCGCAGAAAACTCCCGGGATTAATATTCACCGATTATCACCCTTACAGCTATAATAAGGGCGTGCCTTGATGGTACAACATTTGGCGCCCTCTACAATCTGTATTAACAGCGTGCCAGCCCAACACTTGTTATACAACATACATCTTCTGCTTGCACACGTACGTGACAGCAAGGCATACTTGGTCAACAGCCACACAGGTTACACTGACGGTGGTCATATAAAACAACTTTAACACTCTTACTAATAATGCGCCACACTTTGAACCAAAACCAAACAAGAATGACAAACACATTTCGGGAGAACATCTGCACCTTAACACAACAGGACAAATACCCAGAATCCCATGCAGCCTTGACTCTTCCGGGCTACATTATACACCCCTGCTACAACCAAACCCCGCCCCCACCCCAACCCTCTGTGCGTCGGTTGGGGTTTGGTAGCGGGGGTGTATAATGTAGCCCGGAAGAGTTAGGGCTGCATGGGATTCTGGGTATTTGTCCTGTTGTGTTTATGTTGTGTTACGGTGCAGATGTTCTCCCGAAATTTGTTTGTCATTCTTGTTTGGTGTGGGTTCACAGTGTGGCGCATTATTAGTAAGAGTGTTAAAAGTTTTTTTTTTATACAGCCACCGTCAGTGTGACCTGTGTGGTTGTTGACCAAGTATGCTTGGCTGTCACCTACGTGAGCAAGCAGAAGCCCCATACAACATGTGGCTGATCAGGCACGCTGGCTGTAGTGGGTTCTATATGCTGTACCTTCACGGCACGCTTGACGCTGACAAGCGCCATTCATTTAAAACCCGCGTGCCGCACCAGCTTTCAAATCCCACATAAAGGCGTGGGCAGAGTGTCTGAGACCCCTGGATTATACATAGCACAAAGCAAAAAAAAAAACTTTGTATGCAGTGTTATTTCATTTAAAATTCCAAAAAATGTTTGCGTCTCCCATAGTTTTCTATAATTTGTGAAACTGGTCAAAATGGCTCTTTGACTGGTAAAGGTTGCCGACCCCTGGTATAAAGAAAAAACAATGTGATGACTGCAAACCGCAAATCTAAAATCAAATATGTGGGCTCCTACTCCGGAAACATCAGTCATACTGAATCATTGCGGTATTATCGTGACAGTAGTTTGTGACCATTTCAACGCTATGCGCTGGTCCTCATGGGATATGTGGTCTTCCTTAATAATAATAATAATAACTGGGATTTATATAGCGCTTTTCTAAGTACTGTTGCGTTTTGGACCAGTTGTTCCTCCCAGGGAATTCAAGTCTCAATTCGCTCCCAAGTTCTTTCCGACACTTAAAGCTGAGTTGAAAAACCACCAGAGACAGAATAGGTATTTTGTTGTATATATTCTCAAAGCTTTGACAACATACATTTTAGATTGAGACCAGTCTAACCCTAGAACCTTCTATCCCGCACACCCAAAATGGTCTCCCTTCCCAACGCCAAAAAACTCTCTTCCCTTCCACCTCCCTAGCCATAACAAAAGCACAACGTCTCCCTAGCCATAATACATTCCAAAGAACTCAAGGTTAACACACACAGTTTGCTTGCTGACAGAGCATCAAGAGAAGAAGTGGAAAAGACGAGCTGTTTTCAAATATGACAAAGAAATGGAAGAAGTACAACTTAAATTCGGATATATGTAAATATCTGCCTCCGACAGTACCCAAAGTCGCTTTACATGTAGAACCCATCATTCACACCTGGTGGTGGTAAGCTACTTTCATAGCCACAGCTGCCCTGGGGTAGACTGACGGAAGCGTGGCTGCAATTTGCGCCAACGGCCCCTCCGACCACCACCTATCATTCATCATTCAATTCACCGGTGTGAGTGGCACCGGGGGCAAAGGGTGAAGTGTCCCGCCCAAGGACACAACGGCAGCGATTTTTTGGATGGTAAGAGGCGGGGAGCGAACCTGCAACCCTCAGGTTTCTGGCACGGTTGCTCTACCCACTACGCCTTGCTGGTCCTCATTGGAAATGATCCACTAGCGCCGCCAAAATCAACCAGAACTGAAAGTTCCTAAGTGGTAGCTTTAAAAGGTTACCGTATTTTCCGCACTATAAGGCGCACCGGATTATTAGCCGCACCTTCAATGAATTACATATTTCATAACTTTGTCCACCAATAAGCCGCCCCGGACTATAAGCCGCGCCTACGCTGCGCTAAAGGGAATGTCAAAAAAACAGTCGGATAGTTCAGTCAAACTTTAATAATATATTGAAAACCAGCGTTCTAACAACTCTGTCCCAAAATGTACAAATGTGCAATCCCAAACATAGTAAAATTCAAAATGGTGTAGAGCAATAGCAACATAATGTTGCTCGAACGTTAATGTCACAACACACAAAATAAACATAGCGCTCACTTTCTGAAGTTATTCTTCATTCGTAAATCCTTCGAATTCTTCGTCTTCGGTGTCCGAATTGAAAAGTTGCGCAAGCGTGGGATCCAAAATGGCCGGTTCCGTCTCGTCGAAGTCATCGGAGTCAGTGTCACTGTTGTTGTCCAGTAGTTCTGTGAATCCTGCCTTCCGGAAAGCTCGGACCACAGTTGTGACCGAAATATCTGCCCAGGCATTTACGATCCACTGGCAAATGTTGGCGTATGTCGTCCGGCGCTGTCTGCCCGTCTTAGTGAAGGTGTGTTCGCCTTCGGTCATCCATTGTTCCCACGCCGTTCGCAGTCGTGATTTGAATGCCCTGTTGACACCAATATCCAGCGGTTGGAGTTCTTTGGTTAATCCACCCGGAATGACGGCGAGTGTTGTATTTGTGTGCTTCACTTGTTTTTTGACACCATCTGTGATGTGGGCGCGCATAGTCGTATATCAACATGGACGGAGCTGTGTGAAAAAAGCCACCCGGCCTCTTCGCGTAAACTTCCCTTAACCACTCGCTCATCTTTTCTTCATCCATCCCTTCGAGTTAGCTTTTATGATGACGCCGGCTGGAAAGGTCTCTTTTGGCAAGGTCTTCCTTTTGAATATCACCATGGGAGGAAGTTTCTGGCCATTAGCATGGCAAGCTAGAACCACAGTGAAGGACGACTTCTCATTCCCTGTGGTGCGAATATTCACCGTACGTGCTCCCGTTGTATCAACAGTGCGGTTCACAGGAATATCAAAAGTCAGTGGAACCTCGTCCATGTTGATAATGTTCTCTGGCCGGATCTTTTTTTCCGCTATCTTGTTTTTACAATATGCACGGAAAGTAGCCAGCTTTTCTTTAAAGTCGTTAGGCAGTTGCTGTGAAATAGTAGGCCGTGTGCGGATGGAGAGATTGCGTCTTTTCATAAACCGGAAACACCAAGAAGCACCACCTTTAAAATCATCCAGGTGAAGTTCGCTTGCTAGCGTTGTTGCCTTCATTGGAATAGTGATGGTGCTGACACTTCTGCTTGCTGCTCTCTGCTCAACAACCCACTGTTCGAGTTCGTCCTCCAACAGTTGCCATCTTGCTTTGTTCCCTCGGAAACTCTGTTTTGTCTTCTTTACCTGGCGCAGGTCATCTTCTTGCTTCCTCCACCTACGCGCCATTGATTCATTTATGTTATATTCTCTTGCTGCTGCTCTATTTCCGTGTTCTTCGGCATGACTTATTGCCTTAAGTTTAAATTCTGCGTTATAAGCGTGTCGCTTAGTAGGAGCCATTTTGTAGTCTGGTCTTTACAGATGTAAACACACAAAGGAAATGAAACGAAATATCCGCGCGCTTCTTTTTCTTCCGGGGGCGGGTGGTAGCTTACAGTAGAAGAAGAAGCGCTTCCTGTTCTATGGGGGCGGGTGCTTACCTTGGCGGTTGCTTGCGTAGAAGAAGAAGCGCTTCCTGTTCTACCGGGAAAAAAGATGGCGGCTGTTTACCGAAGTTGCGAGATCGAAACTTTATGAAAATGAATCGTAATAAAGCGCACCGGGTTATAAGGCGCACTGTCAGCTTTTGAGAAAATTTGTGGTTTTTAGGTGCGCCTTATAGTGCGGAAAATACGGTAATTACAATGAATTTTAAGGACTTCCTCTGCTGGTTGACTTGTTTACTGTTTTTTTTTGTGAGCAAGAAGACACATCATCACAACATTCATCACTTTTATTTTGTTTAGTTTGTGTTCTTCGGTCATCACAAGTCACATTTAAACAACTTAAAAAAAAAAAATTGCAACTAGAAGTTTCCTTACTGGATGCTAACAGCTAAGAGTCATTTTCAGCCCTAAACGCCACCGAGCAGCGCAGCTTTGCTGCCTCTGCACCGTCCTTGAACGCAAACAGGAAGTACATGACCTTCCTGACTTTAGCCAGCTCCGCGATCCTCTCGCCAAACTCTTGCATGTCGGCTTCCAGACACTTCAGTCGCGACTCGTCGGGGTCGCCGGCGTTGCGCCAAAACGTTCCAATGGGCTCCAGAAGCTGCCGGGTCATGAGGTGGGTGAGGTCGGGGGTCCAGTGCTGCGAGATGCCCGTGATGGTGACTCGGCCGTGGCCGCCGATGGACACGTTCCAGCGGGAGAAGATCAACTCCTGGTTGTGGAAGTCCAGCCTGTAGACGGCCTCATGGGGAAGAAGCAGACGCTCACCGTCCTGACGCTTCTGACCGGACCTCTGCAGAGATGACACACGGAGACGCATCTTCTGCAGAAGACCACCAAACAGTCATCAGTCTGGGACAATCCCTTTGACCTCATAACACAAATGACATTACATGTCAAGCAGTGACGTGCGGTGAGGTTGATGGCTGGTGAGGCACTGACTTCATCACAGTCAGATTTACAAACATATGAACCCTAAAGAGTATCTTATTCACCATTTGATTGGCAGCAGTTAACGGGTTATGTTTAAAAGCTCATACCAGCATTCTTCCCTGCTTGGCACTCAGCATCAAGGCTTGGAATTGGGGGTTAAATCACCAAAAATTATTCCCGTGCCGCTGCTGCCCACTGCTCCCCTCACCTCCCAGGGGGTGATCAAGGGGATGGGTCAAATGCAGAGGACACATTTCATTACACCTAGTGTGTGTGTGACAATCATTGGTACTTTAACTTAACTTTAACTTTACACATACAAACTGTAGCACACAAAAAAGCACATTTAATAAAAAAAAACGTTATTATGGTCTTACCTTTACTAAATGAAGTCCATGCGCCGCAACTAAAGCCCTCACTTAAACTTTCCACGTGCAAGATTGAATCTATTTAAAAAAGTGTAACCGAGGGTTTATAAATGTCGCCTATACTCAGGCCCGGCCCTAACCAATCTGGCGCCCTAGGCAAGATTTTAGGTGGCGCCCCCCCACATCGGCAGTGAAGTGTATATACTCACAAGAACCCGAATAGCTTTGTCTTTGACCTTTTTTTTTTACTTACAACTATACCTAATATATAAAGGGGTGGAAAAGTGACTATTACCTGCAGGGCAAACATTAGCTAACCAGAAGGCAATAACAATGTAAACAAAAAACAGCTGCTTAAAAGATCTAATACAAATGTCCCTGAGGAATGTAAGGTGGGAGTACTGTAATTACCTAACGTTACATTATTATTTTCCATAACAATTTAGCCCCCTCCACAATATTAACCCGACGTTAAAACAGAACTAGCTATTTATTGATTAGCAATTGCCGAATCATGTAACATTAGCTTAATGCTAAAAAGCCAGGTTACTATCACATTCTGTAACAGACAAATAATTTCATGTAGGCTAACGTTACCTACCTGCTACCTCTGTCTTTTCTCGTTTCTCCTCTTCTTTTCTCTTTTTTCTTCCCTGGGCACCTGACAGTTTTGGCCGTTTTGACATCTTGTGTTGATTTTTTGATGTGGTGACGTCCAAAAAGAGTCATGATACGGGAAGGGAGGGGGCGCACCGTGCTGGGGGGGGGGAATGTTGTAACAAATAATATTTCTATTAAATAGGCTTTACTTTGCATTTTAATTAACGTGGGATTATTTTTTGTATTTAGAAATAATAGTACCTACTTTTTTTTTTTTTTTTTTTCCTCCAACATTTGTGGCACTGGCGTGGCGCCCCCTGATGGACGGCGCCCTTAGCATTTGCCTATACGGCCTATGCCACGGGCCGGCCCTGCCTATGCTGTATGAAACTACAAAATAACAAACACGGAGGCTCCAGTTTACACGAGGACCACTTTATTTACCTTCTTTCAAAAACCTCCGCTCCACTCCGTGACTCTCACTTCCACTCTTGGCACCTTCAAAATAAGAGCTCAAGGCATATACTGTATAACAGCGCATAACAGGAACTTAACATCACAAAGAGGAAAGCCCATAAAAATAGGTTACAAAAGTTATTTAATAAGAAGCCAAAAAGTGCAAAAACAATAATGTTCGTGTTGGAGGAGTTGTGAATTAGGTACACCTGCAGACTGCAGGTGTACCTAATTCACCAATGTACCTACCGTATTTTCCGCACCATAAGGCGCCCTGGGTTATAAGCCGCGCCTTCAATGAACGGCATATTTCAAAACTTTGTCCACCAATAAGCCGCCCCGTGTTATAAGCCGCATCTAACTGCGCTAAAGGAATGTCAAAAAAACAGTCAGATAGGTCAGTCAAACTTTAATAATATATTAAAAACCAGCGTTCTAACAACTCTGTTCACTCCCAAAATGTACGCAAATGTGCAATCACAAACATACGTATATCAACATGGACAGAGCTGCGTGAAAAAAGCCACCCAGCCTCTTCGCGTAAACTTAAACTTACCTTAACCACTCGCTCATCTTTTCTTCATCCATCCCTTCGAGTTAGCTTTTATGATGACGCCGGCTGGAAAGGTCTCTTTTGGCAAGGTCTTCCTTTTGAATATCACCATGGGTGGAAGTTTCTGGCCATTAGCATGGCAAGCTAGAACCACAGTGAAGGATGACTTCTCATTCCCTGTGGTGCGAATATTCACCGTACGTGCTCCCGTTGTATCCACAGTGCGGTTCACAGGAATATCAGTTGCTGTGAAATAGTAATCCGTGTGCGGATGGAGAGATTGCGTCTTTTCATGAACCGGATCCCTGACGCTTAGTAGGAGCCATTTTGTGGGCTTTACAGATGTAAACACACAAAGGAAATGAAACATACGGTGATATCCGCGCACTTTTTCTTCTTCTACGCGGGCGGGTGGTTGCTTACAGTAGAAGAAGAAGCGCTTCCTGTTCTATGGGGGCGGGTGCTTACCTTGGCGGTTGCTTGCGTAGAAGAAGAAGCGCTTCCTGTTCTACCGGGAAAAAAGATGGCGGCTGTTTACCGAAGTTGCGAGACCGAAACTTTATGAAAATGAATCTTAATATTTATCCATATATAAAGCGCACCGGGTTAAAAGCCGCACTGTCAGCTTTTGAGTAAATTTGTGGTTTTTACGTGCGGCTAATAGTGCGGAAAATACGGTAATTAGGTACACCTGCAGAGTGCAGGTGTACCTAATGTTGTGGCCCTGCAGTCATTCACAACTCCTCCAACACGAACATTATTGTTTTTGCACATTTTGGCTTCTTATGAAATAACTTTTTTTAAATAGATTCAATCTTGCACGTGGAAAGTTTAAGTGTGGGCTTTAGTTGATACAACAATTCTACGGCGGGGGTGCAGGAGGCGAGCCTCAGCCGGTGCGTCTCTTTTGCAGCCGTTTTATGATCGCTCAGCACAAGAAATACGTTCCACACATACAGTTGTTGACAAAATACACTGTACATTATATACCTCAGCTAACTAAACTATGGAAATGTATAATATAATTCATGTAGCAATACGGTCTCACTGCACAGCAGGCCAGCAGTTAGCCGAGTCCGGAATCAATGTTTGAGGCACTGAGTGACGTGCCTCGACTGGCTGCTGTTCACCGCACCACCGTCTCTTCTCAGTATTTGAACGGCAAATGTGAAAATTCAGCGTTTTTGAATAAAAATAATCTAAAACTGGTGAAGTTAAATGGAAAATAACTTAACAATTTAATTTTTTTTTTTTCTTTTTACATCTAGTGACTGCACATCACTGATGTCAAGTAAATTAAAAGTGCATCAACAGCATCCAAGGTCCAAAATGCAATCTTCACCTTTTGTACGCTAATATTTTAGTGGAATGCTCACCTCAGTCAGCGCTGTGTCCTCCTTAAACTCCAGCACCATGGTGCTGGATGGAGCTTCGGCCTGATCCATGTCCCGCTTGGAGCTTGTAGTCCCCGGTCAAGGAGAGGGCGCCCTGGTCTCCCTGGATGTTATGATGGAGCGTTGTTGGAGCTTCTGCTTTTTGTCCCTTTTGCCCTCTCCTATCTATGGCTCCGCCCCCTTCCCTTTTCCACAACTATTTCCATCACAGTACATCAGTTGCGTTCCTCCCCATGGCAAGCGCCCACACAGCGGTGCCTGCAGGCAACAGTGCTTTGGAGACATTGATTGACCTTCACAGTGACAAAGCTCATCAATGTGTGCTGCAGTGAGGCCGTTGAAGTGATGACGTCATCACAAACAGAAGTAGCGGCCGAGTCTTTTTCTGTGGAAGTGTAATGGAGGGGAGAAATGTGTGCGTTTGCTAGGCAACATGAGGCACTGATGACGTACAGGAGGGAACTCTGGAAGTCTCCCGAGGACTTCTGGGAGCGCCGCTGCTCAATGGATGACTTCTCTATTTATATCTGTGCGTGTATGCACTCCAGTGAACATGTTGCTGTGTCAGGAGGGAGCGCTGTGCAGGATATGGTCGGATGACGTCTCCATGTTAGAAAGGCGGTGGTGCAAGTTAAAGATAGAACGTAGAATAAATGTGATCGTGTGCTTGTCGCTTTGTTCTTTTGTTACTCCTTTTTAGTTTGTTTTTTCCCCCCACAAAATTCTTGCTTCAACTGAACATTGTTTGAAATTTAAGATCCCGCAGTCTTAAAAACATCTTGATATCAAACAAGCCTTACGAGAGCTGCAAAACCCTGTTGAGTAAACTTGTACTGGTGGGCAGAGGTGGGTAGTAACGCGCTACATTTACTCCGTTACATCTACTTGAGTAACTTTTAGGATAAATTGTACTTCTAAGAGTAGTTTTAATGCAACATACTTTTACTTAAGTATATTTATAGAGAAGGAACGCTACTTTTACTCCGCTACTTTTATCTACATTCAGCTCGCTACTCGCTACTAATTTTTTATCGATCTGTTAATGCACGCTTTGTTTGTTTTGGTCTGTCAGACAGACCTTCAAAGTGCCTGCCTTACTGGTGACGTTTCACTTCGTTCCACCAATCAGATGCAGTCACTGGTGACGTTGGACCAATCAAACAGAGCCAGGCGGTCACATGACCTGACTTAAACAAGTTGAAAAACTTATTCGGGTGTTACCATTTAGTGGTCAATTGTACGGAATATGTACTGTACTGTGCAATCTACTAATAAAAGTTCCAATCAATCAATCAAAAGTGTGACGGAAAAAGATACTTTTTTATTTCAACCGTACATCCCGTCAAAAGCCTAAAGACTTGACCGCACATGAGGACGTTCCTGTCTTCACAATAAAAGTGCCGCTCCATCGCGCCTGCGCTTTCAAAACGAGAGTCTCCGAAAGCCAGCGCAAACAAGCTAGCAAGCTACGGAGTTTGACGCCAATATATTTCTTGTAAAGTGTATAAAAACGAATATGGAAGCTGGACAAATAAGATGCCAAAAACCCACCACTTTCATGTGGTATTAGACAGAAAGGAGGAACTTTTCTTCTCCTCCATTTGAAAACGTGGACGTTATCATCACGACTGTCTGATTACAATCAACGCAAGTCATCGGAATCAGGTAATACACCAACTTATATTCTTGTCTTCATGAAAGAAAGGAATCTATATGTTAAACATGCATGTATATTCATTAAAACACCTTTAACATGTAAACAAAAACAGCAAAATAAATAAATATAAATTATATACTGTATATATCAATGTGTATATATATATATATATATATATATATATATATATATATATATATATATATATGATATGAGTGTGTATGTTACTCATCAGTTACTCAGTACTTGAGTAGTTTTTTCACAACATACTTTTTACTTTTACTCAAGTAAATATTTGGGTGACTACTCCTTACTTGTACTTGAGTAATAAATCTCTAAAGTAACAGTACTCTTACTTGAGTACAATTTCTGGCTACTCTACCCACCTCTGCTGGTGGGTCCCAAAAGGACTTACAGAACAGAAATAAATAGAAAGACTGAGAATAAACCATCAAGTCAAGAACAAACTAAGCATTTTTTGTTGTCATAGTTGTCTAAATAAATAGAGCTACATGATAAAATGTACACGTTACATTTTACTGATGGAATGGAAAATAGTTACAATGCAATTAACCATAATAATAAAAATATAATTTCTCTGTTATCCAACAATTCATGTGTACACCTTTTGTGTATGTAAATAATGTAAAACTGCATTATAGCAGTTCTCTATGCATTCTTAATATTAAAGTTTGAGCGTCAAATACATGTTTATGTTCCATTTCCATTATTTCCTGTTAAATAAATACTAAACATTTTTATTGAATAAACTTAGTAATTGTGAAAAATATAGACAATTGTAAAACAAATATGTGCTGTGGAACCACTAATGGTACCTCTACCATAAGCTAGCCAACAGCCCCTTTAAGGCAATGCAATACAATGTATTGTATATTCAAAATTAATCATTACTTGTTAATTTCTTAATCTTTTTTATGTGGTTTACTAATATTTTCTTTTCTAAGTATGTATACAGTCATTTTTCTTTATCGCTGTTAATGACCATGGTAAATTAATTTCTGCAAAGTAGGAATTATTCATTATAAATCAAATCTTTTCATTGAACGTAACAAACTTGTTTGCGACCTTATACATATATATTTTAACAACATTATAAGTGCCCTCTAGACTTGAATTAACACCCACAATGTCACATGTACATCTTTAATCCAATATAGTAATGCTTCCTGAGGCTGAGCCAATCGGTGACTGCGATACTGAGCAGCGTGCTCTGATTTGGTCTTATGTCATACTTGCCAACCTTGAGACCTCCGATTTCGGGGGGTGGGGGGTGTGGTTAAGATATATATATATATATATAAGAAATACTTGACTTTCAGTGAATTCTAGCTATATATATATATATATATATATATATATATATATATAAATAAATAAATAAAATAAATACTTGAATTTCAGTGTTCATTTATTTACACACATACACACACACAACACTCATCTACTCATTGTTGAGTTAAGGGTTGAATTGTCCATCCTTGTTCTATTCTCTGTCACTATTTCAGAACACACACATTATACAAATATACATTATAAAATCAATAAGAAAACGGGAGCTCTAATTTGGGAGTCTGAATTAGGATCAGAAGTTCCTATATAAACATTGCGTACTCACGTCGCCTTTTTGTATTGATTACTGCAGCTGTGCACTGGATTCATTCACAAATACAAAGTACAACTCACAAACACTTTAGAGTTAGGCTCCACCATCAGAATGTGTACTTAAACTTATAAAGATCACATGGATATTATTCAGTGAGTTGATTCACCAAAACTAACCTGTTAACAGGAGGAAAAAGCACACAGGACGTTTCAATTGTTCACAGACTGGTCGCGCTCATCACAATGACAAGACAGTTCCGGTCTTCAAGTGATAGCATTCAATCGGGAAGAAACGCCCTACTGCCCCCTACTGACCAATGTGAATACTGATAAATGTGTAATGACAGCTCCAAAAACGAATTCAAACCACAAAATAAAATAAATAAATCAACACAAAAATGTGACACATTATGGGTGGGTCACATATGCATGTACAGTAGATGGCAGTATTGTCCTGTTTAAAAGTGTCACAACATTGCTGTTTACGGCAGACGAACTGCTTTATGGTAGACGGAAACTTGACTGCTGTTGTTGTGTGTTGTTACCGCGCTGGGAGGACGTTAATGAAACTGCCTAACAATAAACCCACATAAGAAACCAAGAACTCGCCCTCGATCAGTAGCTGTTTATATTGTGGGAAAACAGACGTGTGAACAGGCTGTCAACACGTCACTCAGGTCCGCATGGAGCTGGAGGGGGCGTGGCCTCCAGCTCCGCCTGAATTTCGGGAGATTTTCGGGAGAAAATTTGTCCCGGGAGGTTTTCGGGAGAGGCGCTGAATTTCGGGAGTCTCCCGGAAAATCCGGGAGGGTTGGCAAGTATGTCTTATGTAGTGGTCAATACTACTTACTATTGATATTTTTTTGTTAATTTAGCCATTTAATGTGTTTAATTTAGACCAGAAATATGTTGAATATGCTCAAAAATCTATAACTTCAAAACACAATGAGGGATGACTGTATATAATTTCATACCTATACAAAGTTATTTGCCAGTGTCCTTGTTTCAACTGCATTCTTATCTTTGTCTTCTTAATAATAATAATAATAACTGGGATTTATATAGCGCTTTTCTAAGTACCCAAAGTCGCTTTACATGTAGAACCCATCAATCATTCACACCTGGTGGTGGTAAGCTACTTTCATAGCCACAGCTGCCCTGGGGTAGTCTTGCCGTCTTTTGTCGACAACAATGGAATGTCCCGGCTCTTTGTCTATACTGGCTTAGGCACGCAGCTTTATATCTGTGGTTGACTCACTGTCTATTGCTGCTCATAGGGTGACGTACCGTATTTTCCGGACCATAGAGCGCACCGGATTATAAGGCGCACTGCCGATGAATGGTCTGTTTTTGATCTTTTTTCGTATATAAGCCAGACCGGATTATAGGGCGCATTAAAGGAGTCATATTATTTTTTGCTAAATGTAAAACACTTCCTTGTGGTCTACATAACATGTAATGGTGGTTCTTTAGTCAAAATGTTGCATAGATTGCAGAGGTGGGTAGAGTAGCCAGAAATTGTACTCAAGTAAGAGTACAGTTACTTTAGAGATTTATTACTCAAGTAAAAGTAAGGAGTAGTCACCCAAATATTTACTTGAGTAAAAGTAAAAAGTATGTTGTGAAAAAACTACTCAAGTACTGAGTAACTGATGAGTAACATACACACACATATCATATATATACATATATACACACAAACATATATACATATATATATATATATATATATATAAACACACACACACACATATATATATATATATATATATATACATACACACACATATATATATATATTGATATATACAGTATATAATTTATATTTATTTATTTTGCCGTTTTTGTTTGCATGTTAAGGGTGTTTTAATGAATATACATGCATGTTTAACACATATATATTCCTTTCTTTCATGAAGACAAGAATATAAGTTGGTGTATTACCTGATTCTGATGACTTGCATTGATTGTAATCAGACAGTAGTGATGATAACGTCCACGTTTTCAAATAGAGGAGAAAAAAAGTTCCTCCTTTCTGTCTAATACCACATGAAAGTGGTTGGTTTTTGGCATCTTATTTGTCCAGCTTCCATATTCGTTTTTATACACTTTACAAGAAATACATTGGCGGCAAACTCCGTAGCTTGCTAGCTTGTTTGCGCTGGCTTTCGGAGACTCTTATTTTGAAAGCGCAGGCGCGATGGAGCGGCACTTTTATTGTGAAGACAGGAACTGTGCAGTCAGTCTTTAGGCTTTTGACGGGATGTACGGTTGAAATGGAAAATGGTCTTTTTTCCTTCACACTTTTGATTGATTGGAACTTTTATTAGTAGATTGCACAGTACAGTACATATTCCGTACAAATGACCACTAAATGGTAACACCCGAATAAGTTTTTCAACTTGTTTCAGTCAGGTCATGTGACCACCTGGCTCTGTTTGATTGGTCCAACGTCACCAGTGACTGCATCTGATTGGTGGAACGGAGTGAACGTCACCAGTGACTGTATTTGTTGAAACACAGGCACTATGAAGGTCTGTCTGACAGACCAAAACAAACAAAGCGTGCATTAACAGATCGATCAAAATTAGTAGCGAGTAGCGAGCTGAATGTAGATAAAAGTAGCGGAGTAAAAGTAGCGTTCCTTCTCTATAAATATACTCAAGTAAAAGTAAAAGTATGTTGCATTAAAACTACTCTTAGAAGTACAATTTATCCCAAAAGTTACTCAAGTAGATGTAACGGAGTAAATGTAGCGCGTTACTACCCACCTCTGATAGATTTTTTTTCAGATCATCTTCAAGGCGCTTTCTAACAGTCTCTTCCGGATGTGGGCGGTCTTATTTACGTGGCTCACCTTCGGCAGAGTCTTCTCCCCATCGTTTTTGTTGTAGCGTGCAAGGACGGGAGTGGAAAGAAGTGTCAAAAGATGGAGATAACTGTTTTAATGACATTCAGACTTTACTTAAATCAACAACAAAGCAGCATCTCCTTATACGGAAACAACCACACCGGAAATGTGTCCCGTGAAAAAACCATCCGACCGGAACTCTCTCAACTAAAGTTCCTTGGCTGAATAATGTAAACTCACTTCACCGGTATGTTTTAGCGCTTTCATGGCGAGTTTACTGACAGATATAAGTAAGAACTTTACACTACTTTATATTAGAAATGGCAACAGTGGAGGATAAATGTCCCATAACAAGAAGATAGCGAAAAAGAAGACTACAGAGGTGGACACTTGCAATTTTTCAGGATTTATGCAGATCCCAAATACAGATCAGCAGGTACCAGAAGGTAAGAAAATTGCTTTTGCATAATATTGCGAAACAAAACGCCAGATAATGTCTTACCTTATACACACACCATAATAATACTCCTATGTTGCAGTACAGTTCAATCCATCAAGCGGTGTGGTTTCATAGCTTACCAAAGTTGTACTAAAACATTTTGATAGATTTTTGAGTGCCATGTGTAATGTTCTATATTTTCAAGGGAACATACAGGTAAAAGCCAGTAAATTAGAATATTTTGAAAAACTTGATTTATTTCAGTAATTGCATTCAAAAGGTGTAACTTGTACATTATATTTATTCTTTGCACACAGACTGATGCATTCAAATGTTTATTTCATTTAATTTTGATGATTTGAAGTGGCAACAAATGAAAATCCCAAATTCCGTGTGTCACAAAATTAGAATATTACTTAAGGCTAATACAAAAAAGGGATTTTTAGAAATGTTGGCCAACTGAAAAGTATGAAAATGAAAAATATGAGCATGTACAATACTCAATACTTGGTTGGAGCTCCTTTTGCCTCAATTACTGCGTTAATGCGGCGTGGCATGGAGTCGATGAGTTTCTGGCACTGCTCAGGTGTTATGAGAGCCCAGGTTGCTCTGATAGTGGCCTTCAACTCTTCTGCGTTTTTGGGTCTGGCATTCTGCATCTTCCTTTTCACAATACCCCACAGATTTTCTATGGGGCTAAGGTCAGGGGAGTTGGCGGGCCAATTTAGAACAGAAATACCATGGTCCGTAAACCAGGCACGGGTAGATTTTGCGCTGTGTGCAGGCGCCAAGTCCTGTTGGAACTTGAAATCTCCATCTCCATAGAGCAGGTCAGCAGCAGGAAGCATGAAGTGCTCTAAAACTTGCTGGTAGACGGCTGCGTTGACCCTGGATCTCAGGAAACAGAGTGGACCGACACCAGCAGATGACATGGCACCCCAAACCATCACTGATGGTGGAAACTTTACACTAGACTTCAGGCAACGTGGATCCTGTGCCTCTCCTGTCTTCCTCCAGACTCTGGGACCTCGATTTCCAAAGGAAATGCAAAATTTGCATGGTTGGGTGATGGTTTGGGGTGCCATGTCATCTGCTGGTGTCGGTCCACTCTGTTTCCTGAGATCCAGGGTCAACGCAGCCGTCTACCATAATAACATGTTGGTGTTGTTTACTTGAGTCATATTGCCATCATAGTGCAGCCTACATGTATCTCTTTATGTATGACTGCCATCTACTGGTCACACTTATCATTTCACCATGTACCAAATAAAATGGCTTCGAGGTCGGTAAGCAAAACCAGAATTATTACGTACATTAGGCACACCGGATTATAAGGCGCACTGTTGAGTTTTGAGAAGAAGAAAAAAGGATTTTAAGTGCGCCCTATAGTCCGGAAAGTGCGGTGCTATCGCATAGCCGTAAACTCGAAAACCATGAATAATACATAAATGCAGTTTTGTGTGTGTGAGTGCAGCCCTCGTTTACACAACAATAACAACTATCTGACTTAGACTTAGACAAACTTTAATGATCCACAAGGGAAATTGTTTGTTGATAATAGCGTGATGACACTTTGTTGTTTTTCAACATGACCACAGCAGTGTAACTTTCTTGTTTGGTGATCTCCGTGACCACCCCCCAAGGTCATTCCTGACTGCAAGGACCAGGACTGGGACACCAATGCCCCAGACGCCCACACCGGGATCTTCCACTTCTCCTTCTGGAGGTTTGGCGAGTGGGTGGATGTGGTTATTGACGACCGGCTGCCCACTGTGAAGGGAAAGCTGCTCTACTGTCACTCAAACGATGCTAACGAGTTCTGGAGCGCACTGGCGGAGAAGGCCTACGCCAAGTAAGTACTTCTTCATTCTAACCAATCATCTGTGGAGTGTTGACAAATGTGGTCGATCTAGTCGTCAAGCGTGAACTAGGATGCAGGTTATGGTGTTCTCCAGGTTGGCCGGGAGCTACGAGGCGCTGGATGGGGGCAACACGGCCGACGCCCTGACGGACTTCACTGGCGGCCTGTCGGAGCCGATAAATCTGATAGGAACTGGTGTGAGGACAGACGAGGTGAAACGTGGCAACTTGTTTGAGAGAGTCCTCAAAGTCCACAGCAGGGGAGGCCTCATCAGCAGTGCTGTCAAGGTGAGCTCAGAAATTGTACTCAAGTAAGAGTACTGTTACTTTAGAGATTTATTACTCAAGTAAAAGTAAGGAGTAGTCACCCAAATATTTACTTGAGTAAAAGTAAAAAAACTACTCAAGTACTGAGTAACTGATGAGTAACCTGTTCGTTTAATGATGACGGCAACAAATAATGCACAAAAACATAAAAATAGCAATGAGCAAATTCAGAGCCAGGAATATCTCTTAAGCAACTTAAACAATAATATATATTAAATAATAATACATAGTAGTCGAACCTCGGATTCAGGAGGAACAGTGTGGTTTTCGTCCTGGTCGTGGAACTGTGAACCAGCTCTATACTCTCGGCAGGGTCCTTGAGGGTGCATGGGAGTTTGCCCAACCAGTCTACATGTGTTTTGTGGACTTGGAGAAGGCATTCGACCGTGTCCCTCGGGAAGTCCTGTGGGGAGTGCTCAGAGAGTATGGGGTATCGGACTGTCTGATTGTGGCAGTCCGCTCCCTGTATGATCAGTGTCAGAGCTTGGTCCGCATTGCCGGTAGTAAGTCGGACACGTTTCCAGTGAGGGTTGGACTCCGCCAAGGCTGCCCTTTGTCACCCATTCTGTTCATAACTTTTATGGACAGAATTTCTAGGCGCAGTCAAGGCGTTGAGGGGATCTGGTTTGGTGGCTGCAGGATTAGGTCTCTGCTTTTTGCAGATGATGTGGTCCTGATGGCTTCATCTGGCCAGGATCTTCAGCTCTCACTGGATCGGTTCGCAGCTGAGTGTGAAGCGACTGGGATGAGAATCAGCACCTCCAAGTCCGAGTCCATGGTTCTCGCCCGGAAAAGGGTGGAGTGCCATCTCCGGGTTGGGGAGGAGATCTTGCCCCAAGTGGAGGAGTTCAAGTACCTCGGAGTCTTGTTCACGAGTGAGGGAAGAGTGAATCGTGAGATCGACAGGCGGATCGGTGCGGCGTCTTCAGTAATGCGGACGCTGTATCGGTCCGTTGTGGTGAAGAAGGAGCTGAGCCGGAAGGCAAAGCTCTCAATTTACCGGTCGATCTACGTTCCCATCCTCACCTATGGTCATGAGCTTTGGGTTATGACCGAAAGGACAAGATCACGGGTACAAGCGGCCCAAATGAGTTTCCTCCGCCGGGTGGCGGGGCTCTCCCTTAGAGATAGGGTGAGAAGCTCTGCCATCCGGGAGGAGCTCAAAGTAAAGCCGCTGCTCCTCCACATGGAGAGGAGCCAGATGAGGTGGTTCGGGCATCTGGTCAGGATGCCACCCGAACGCCTCCCTAGGGAGGTGTTTAGGGCATGTCCGACCGGTAGGAGGCCGCGGGGAAGACCCAGGACACGTTGGGAAGACTATGTCTCCCGGCTGGCCTGGGAACGCCTCGGGGTCCCACAGGAAGAGCTGGACGAAGTGGCTGGGGAGAGGGAAGTCTGGGCTTCCCTGCTTAGGCTGCTGCCCCCGCGACCCGACCTCGGATAAGCGGAAGAAGATGGATGGATGGATGGAAATAATAATACATTCAAATTTTAAAAATTAAGGCAAATTTAGCCACAATAAATTAACAGCACCATAGGCTCAGTAGGCATTGATTGATTGATTGAAACTTGTATTAGTAGGTTGCACAGTGAAGTCCATATTCCGTACAATTGACCACTAAATGGTAACACCCCAATACGTTTTTCAACTTGTTTAAGTCGGGGTCCACGTGTGACGGTCATGTGACCGCCTGGCTCTGTTTGATTGGTCCAACGTCACCAGTGTCTGCATCTGATTGGTGGAACGGAGTCTAACGTCACCAGTGACTGTATTTGATTGGTGAAACGCAGGCATGCGTAGATCCTACTTTGAAGGTCTGTCTGACAGACCAAAACAAACAAAGCGTGCATTAACAGATGGATAAAAATCAGTAGCGAGTAGCGAGCTGAACGTAGATAAATGGAGCGGAGTTAAAGTAGCGTTTCTTCTCTATAAATATACCGTGCTTGCCAACCTTGAGACCTCCGATTTCGGGAGGTGGGGGGGTGGAGTGGGCGTGGTCGGGGGTGGGGCGGGGTGTGGGTGGGGGGGCGTTAAGAGGGGAGGAGTATATTTACAGCTAGAATTCACCAAGTGAAGTATTTCATATATATATATATATATACAGAGGTGGGTAGAGTAGCCAGAAATTGTACTCAAGTAAGAGTACTGTTACTTTAGAGATTTATTACTCAAGTAAAAGTAAGGAGTAGTCACCCAAATATTTACTTGAGTAAAAGTAAAAAGTATGTTGTGAAAAAACTACTCAAGTACTGAGTAACTGATGAGTAACACACACACACACACACACACACACACATATATATATATATATATATATATATATATATATATATATATATATATATATATATATATATATATATACATATACATTGATATATACAGTATATAATTTATATGTATTTATTTAGCTGTTTTTGTTTACATGTTAAAGGTGTTTTAATGAATATACATGCATGTTTAACACATATAGATTCCTTTCTTTCATGAAGACAAGAATATAAGTTGGTGTATTACCTGATTCTGATGACTTGCATTGATTGTAATCAGACAGTAGTGATGATAACGTCCACGTTTTCAAATGGAGGAGAAGAAAAGTTCCTCCTTTCTGTCTAATACCACATGAAAGTGGTGGGTTTTTGGCATCTTATTTGTCCAGCTTCCATATTCGTTTTTATACGCTTTACAAGAAATATATTGGCGTCAAACTCCTTAGCTTGCTAGCTTGTTTGCGCTGGCTTTCGGAGACTCTTATTTTGAAAGCGCAGGCGCGATGGAGCAGCACTTTTATTGTGAAGACAGGAACTGTGCAGTCAGTCTTTAGGCTTTTGACGGGGTGTACGGTTGAAATAAAAAGTATCTTTTTTCCTTCACACTTTTGATTGATTGATTGGAACTTTTATTATTAGATTGCACAGTACAGTACATATTCCGTACAATTGACCACTAAATGGTAACACCCCAATAAGTTTTTCAACTTGTTTAAGTCAGGTCATGTGACCACCTGGCTCTGTTTGATTGGTCCAACGTCACCAGTGACTGCATCTGATTGGTGGAACGGAGTGAACGTCACCAGTGACTGTATTTGTTGAAACGCAGGCACTATGAAGGTCTGTCTGACAGACCAAAACAAACAAAGCGTGCATTAACAGATCGATCAAAATTAGTAGCGAGTAGCGAGCTGAATGTAGATAAAAGTATCGGAGTAAAAGTAGCGTTCCTTCTCTATAAATATACTTAAGTAAAAGTAAAAGTATGTTGCATTAAAACTACTCTTAGAAGTACAATTTATCCCAAAAGTTACTCAAGTAGATGTAACGGAGTAAATGTAGCGCGTTACTACCCACCTCTGCATATATATAAATATATATATATATATATATATATATATATATATATATATATATATATATATATATATATATATATATATATATATATATAAAGAAATACTTGACTTAGTAAATTCTAGCTATATATATATATATATATCAGGCATGTGATTTTTCCGTCTAAAGTCGGAATTCCGTCTTTTTTAATCTCGGGAAGAAAAAAAAAAAAATTATCTCCCGTTTTTCCGACCCTAAATCAAATGGTGCTGTCTTTGTTAATTTTAGCATGTTAAATTGGTGAAAAACCAGGAGCTTCTGGGGGCGTCGCGCCCCCCCCCCTTCGTCCCCTCAGACCCCCGGAAATCTTTTCAGTCTTTTTCATTGTGGTCAAATCACATGCCTGATATATATATATATATATATATATATATATAAAAATACACTGCACTCTCTAAAAGCCCTAGATGTTATTGTCACATATGCATGTACAGTAGATGGCAGTATTGTCCTGTTTAAGAGTGTCACAACATTGCTGTTTACGGCAGACGAACTGCTTTACGGTAGACGAAAACGTGACTGCTGTTGTTGTGTGTTGTTGCCGCGCTGGGAGGACGTTAAGGAAACTGCCTAACAATAAACCCACATAAGAAACCAAGAACTCGTAATGAGAATGTTTTGTGGTACCCTTTATTTTGCAACGTATCGAAATACATTTTGGTACCGGTACCAAAATATTCGTATTGAGACAACCCTACATCATATATACATTGGTCACTTGCAATTGTTGACCATCATATTGAGTGATGATGAGAGTGGGCGGAGCCAACTCTGTTGTTGTTGTCATAGGTGAGCAGTGTCACCGAAATGGAGTTCAAATTACCCAGCGGCCTGGTCAAGGGCCACGCCTACGCTGTGACGGATGTGCGTGAGGTGAGCCTTGGTCGTGGCATGATGTCCTCCTCCTCCTCCAAGGGGGTAAAAATCACATTGATCCGCGTGAGGAACCCCTGGGGGAAGGGCGAGTGGAACGGACCTTGGAGTGACGGGTGAGCTTCAAATCTGGAACAGAACGCCTTTACTGCGCCTCCAACGGACACGTTTTGCTCAAATGGACTGCCGTGCTCGCTCAAGGTCCGAGTGTCTCACTGTGTTTGCAGTTCTCCTGAGTGGAAACAAGTCAGCAAGAGCGAGTGGGAGAAATTGGGTGTCACCGTGCAGGACGACGGTGAGTTCTGGTGAGTCGCTGTTTGCCGTTTCCTGTTCTCGCCCCTTGTTGGCGGACATGTTTACACCCCCTCCTCTTGTCTTCCTCCAGGATGACCTTTGATGACTTCACCGACAACTTCACAGACGTCATCTTGTGTCGCCTCATCAACACCTCCTATATGAGCATTCACAAGACCTGGGAGGAGGAGGTGGTGCGCGGCTCCTGGCAGCACCACGATGAGCCGATGAAGAACCGAGCGGGGGGCTGCACCAATAACAAGGGCTCTTTCTTCCAGAACCCTCAGGTGCTCACCACTACCAACTTAGTCTGCAACATATTCAGAGTCATTCACAGGATTTGTCTCCTGTTTTTATCCAAATACTTCCAAACTTGGAGGACATATACAGGTAAAAGCCAGTAAATTAGAATATTTTGAAAAACTTGATTTATTTCAGTAATTGCATTCAAAAGGTGTAACTTGTACATTATATTTATTCATTGCACACAGACTGATGCATTCAAATGTTTATTTCATTTAATTTTGATGATTTGAAGTGGCAACAAATGAAAATCCAAAATTCCGTGTGTCACAAAATTAGAATATTACTTAAGGCTAATACAAAAAAGGGATTTTTAGAAATGTTGGCCAACTGAAAAGTATGAAAATGAAAAATATGAGCATGTACAATACTCAATACTTGTTTGGAGCTCCTTTTGCCTCAATTACTGCATTAATGCGGCGTGGCATGGAGTCGAAGAGTTTCTGGCACTGCTCAGGTGTTATGAGAGCCCAGGTTGCTCTGATAGTGGCCTTCAACTCTTCTGCGTTTTTGGGTCTGGCATTCTGCATCTTCCTTTTCACAATACCCCACAGATTTTCTATGGGGCTAAGGTAAGGGGAGTTGGCGGGCCAATTTAGAACAGAAATACCATGGTCCGTAAACCAGGCACGGGTAGATTTTGCGCTGTGTGCAGGCGCCAAGTCCTGTTGGAACTTGAAATCTCCATCTCCATAGAGCAGGTCAG